>NC_056744.1:292349978-292394978 GCF_019279795.1 Protopterus annectens
CACGGGGTTTTAAATGTCATTTGTTCGAGGGATGGGGACTCAATATTCAGCTACATGCCTTTGTGTTTACTTTTTATTTTGGTGTTCGCAAAACTGTCTTGTATGCTTTGCATACATTTCAGTATCCACGGACACTGACAGGAGTGATTACTATTAGAGGCAGGCTGTACTAGTCAGCATTTTAGGTTGCGCGTATGCAGACGACATGTTCACGCCTTTGTGCAGCGCTTTGACACACCCCCTGCACTCGCGCACGTTTCTTATGCACGTGGCCATTGCAGCAGCGTGCCTTCATTAATATGCATGTGGTGCTGCTGCGGCATCTCTATGCCACACGGTCGGTGCAACGCTAACGCCGTCCTTGCACCGTGCTTCATGAATCCCACGGCTTATTTTTTCTAATTTCATTGTTCAAGATAGGGAGTGTAGGACTGCCTCAAATGTTGCAATGGCTAACTATAGCAGTAAACATTTATATTAAGCCACTATAAATGCTTTCGGAAAACTATGAAACAAATTGCTGGTGATACAAAACATGGCACATTCAGTAGCAACTTACAGTCCAGTGTTCATTTAATTAATAAAATTAATAACTTTTGTCTTTTTTCCAGGATTTCTCTTGCCAAATCCATTGTCCAGCTCCTCTCCCTCAAAAAGCAGATACCTTTCATACAACTAACTTCTTTTTTATTTCAGGAGGTAAGTGGAAGCAAAATGCATAAACTTCTTGAAAATATTCCTATGAGGGGTCATTCTAGGCATGCCTTCCCAAGTTGGTCATCCAAAGGCTGGCAACACCAGTTATTGTTTGGCCATTAGCTCATATCTTTAATATCTCACGTAGTACTGAAACAGTTCCTGCTATTTTAATCTTGCTTTTATTATCCCACTCTCCAAGGTGTCCTGTTCTGATCAACTTGAGGCCTACTGATTTAATAGCTACCTTAGCGCCATCAGCAAGATATTTTTAAAACTGATTTAAGCTCAGGTAGTTGAGAATATTATCAAATATGATACTCATGTCCATTAGCAGCATGGGTTTCACATGGGATATAATGCCCTGGCTGTAGTTTCTTGGGCTATGGATAAAACTAATGCTAACATTGAAATAAGCCATTTTGCAAGTTCTCTGTTGACTTAAAGAGGTCATTTGTAAATGTTGACGGTACCTCTAATTTAAAGGGATAGCCATATCTAACTGGTTCTAGAGCTGCTTAGAGGACAGAAGCTTTCAGTTTGTCTCAAGTACCTTGCTTCCAAGTACTGGAAGTTTTAGGGTTGGTGTCCATCAGGAGCCTGTTATAGATCCACTGCTTTTCTTCATTACAAACAATTGTTCAGTGATCTATGATATTCTCATCTGATAGTGGATGCTTCTTACCTTGTCTCCCAAAATCAAGAACCACTAATGGGTAAGTCCAAGAAGGAGTGAAAACCTGTGTCAACCAACTGTGGGACTGACTTTTCACAAATAAACTAGGACTGAACAGGTAATTAAAAATTCTTAGTATTGACATTAAACTAAACAGAGCATTAAGTAGCTCAGGTATGTCTAGACCCCACTTTAACAATTATGCCCCATGTGGAAGATGCCACATCCTGAGGTGTTTCAAGTTAAGATATAAAGTTTTCAGTCACCTCACTAGGGTAACTGGTTGATCTATTAGTATTCTTTTCTTGACACCAAAATTGAAATATGTTCAATATTGCTGACCTCTAGGCCTTTCAGAACATTACTTTTTGGCAAAATACCTCCTAAATGCCCCTAAATGTGAAAAAGTACCATTTCATTCCTTATACCTCCTTACTCTCTCTTCTTCACTTACTGCCTTACTTCTATCACATTATCTTCCCTGACTTTCTCTCTAAATATACCATAAGCTTGTTTTACCTCCCTTCATATTGCAATTCCTGTTTGTATTAGACTAACTTACCTTTAATTTCTCTACAAACTGTCTAAAATTTCTCTAAATATTAAATGACTGTCATATAACTAGTATTGATTCTTAACCAATGTTTTTATATTATATCTACCTTGTTGTAATTATTTGCACTACAGATGTTTTAGTTTTTGAAGATTGTAAAATTATTATTCTTAAAATATTTTATAATAATTTGGAGCTTCCCCCCCAGGCATCTGCTGAAATGGGCTTCTACCCAATCGGACATTCCCAGTTATCAAATGTCAATAAATAAATAATAACTAACTAACTAACTAACTAACTAACTAACTAACTAACTAACTAACTAAATAAATAAATAAATAAAATTATCTGTACATTTATTGTGTGCTAAGATCCATTGTAACATCCAAAAAACGATGCAATAGGTGAAACAATGAAGCCACAGAGAAGGAACGGATGAGATGAAAAGTTTAATAGTTTTAAAACAGCTTTTGCTTCCAGCAACACTCAGCACATATAAACAATCCACATTAGCTTCCACAGTAGCTTTATAAGTCTGTTGTTTTCCCTTTGAGCTCACATCTGCTGAAGTAATATGTAAACGAAAACGTAATGTGGAACGTTTATATGTGCTGAGTGTTGCTGGAAGCGAAAGCTGTTTTAAAACTATTAACTTTTCATCTCATCTGTTCCTTCTCTGTGGCTTCATTGTTTCTCCTACTGCATCATTATTTGGATTACTGGCTATTTGGGTGCTGTTTGGTGATTTTATTTTTGTTCTTGATCAATAGTAACATCATTACATTTCCATAGGCATTGTTAAACAACCCCTTATAATGACCAGCTAAACTAATGTTGGCCTCCCTTATTTAGAAGCTCTTGCACCCAAATTGTTTCCCTCCTTTTGCAGAAGCTAAATTTTACCAACCCAAGCTACACAGTGAGATATCATGGTCAAAAAACATTAACACTCATGAGACCAACATTTGGTGTAAGGTTGTGTTGTCAATCTGGAATCATCTAGCTGCCCATGTCAGAAACATAATTACAGTGAATTCAGTGCAACACTTTAAGACCTTTTAATTAGCCACTAGGTTCATAGTTTCACAGGTATTTATTAGGCTAATGACCACAAGGGACTTTTTATGCCTAGCCATATATCCCAAACCTCTGGCATTCTCTGGTACCCTTGATAATTGTAAGCAGAGGCTTGGGAGATGAAAGATTTACAAGCAGGGGCTTGGGAGATGAACAATTTACAGGTTGCCTGTGTCCATTAGAGACATAGGTGCCAAACCAGGGATGAATTTCCTGTTCCCAATCCAATTTTCCAAGTTACACTTAAATTAGTCAGGGAGGGACTCTGCTTCACACACAGATGGGGAGCTTGTTCCAGACATGGGGTAGTCTCTGGGATACATAACTGTCTGTCCAGCAGGTGTGATTTATATCACAGGCAAGGTTTAATTCTTTAGAACAAGTAATTCTGATGCTGTTTGTTTTGTGGATATGCAGGAGGTTCATCAGAGTGGGGTCTGACAATGCCCTCTATGCCAGTCATAGATGTCCCCTTAACAACCTGTAGAAGGCAGAATACAGGGATAGGCCCTTGAAGCAGTCTGCATAGGACATTTTATTTGCACCCTGTATTCTTTTAGTGAGGAATCTCCGTGGATGTTCCAGTTGCTGGATATGCCTAGTTAGATACATACCAAAGGGGGGCATTGTACTGAATTATAGGTCTGATGAATGCCGAATATAGTGGAACAATGACTTCCTTGGACTTAGATGCCATACGTTTGTTTATAAGTTACGCAACATAGAATTATTTCCTCTTTACTGTAGACATGTGATGGTCAAAGGCTAGATTACTTTCTATGTGTGTCTCTACATCCCTGACTACTGGGTCAACTCTAGGGGTGTGTTGTCAATATGATAGTTAACAAGAGTGGATGACTTCCTGAAGGATACTGTTATGCATTTTGTGGCATTTAGTTTTAGTCTATGGCTCTGACACCAGCTTTTTGTCTGTGTCAGCCCCTCCTGGAGAACATTTGTGTGAGTGTCAGATGCATTGACAGCTCCCAATTTGCAATAATCTGCAAATGTACTCAGCCAGAGAACACTGACATTGCCCTTGACTTCAGAGCATAAATGTGAAAAAGGAGCAGTCCAAGGACCAATCTATGAGAGACACCATTTCTGAATGGCTCTTTGTAAAGGCGAATTCCTCAATTCTAACTTCCTAGGACCTGTCTGTGAGCCAGTTTTCTATCCACAGGGTGGCATATGGATTTGTACCTAACTTCTTGAGTTTGTCAACAATGCCCAAGTGGGGTATTGTGTCAAATGCATTGGCCAGGTCATGTAAACAGTGTGAACCATTTTGCCCTCATACATTACTTTGGTGACCTTCTCAAAGAAGTCCACCAGGTTGGGTAGGCATGACCTGCCCTTGATGAAACCAAACTGGGTTGGGTCCGGTGTCTGGAGGTTTACTATCTCATTAGTGATCATTTCCATGATAATTTTTTACAAGGCTTTGAATATAAGACTAGTGAGACTTATGAATCTGTAGTTTCCAGGGTCTGTCAATGGCCCACCTTTGTGCAGAGGTGGACCATCTACAGGTACAAATACCACAGGGATAATGTCTGATCATGCTTGTATCCTAAATTTACTTGGGGTTTAAATACTGACTGTTTATTGCCTGTGCAATGGACAGCAGAATGTCCAACCTTCGTATTCTTTTTGTGCTTTTCTTCATAAATGACATCTACTAAAGTTCATAGGTTGTTAATAGATTTGCTGTCCAGGGAGCGATCCAGGAGCATAGTCCAAATTGACAGTTGTCCCAAAGCACTGTCTCATTAAGTAACTTGCTCAAGGTCACACAGTAAACAAATGAGGGCTGAGGGAATCAAACCCTATGACACAGGAGCTACACCTCACAGCCTTAACCCTTTTTATCTGTCTCTTATATTTTCATTTAAGCTTAAGTCACATACTATCTTCTTTCCTCCAATTGTGATACATTTTTCAACCTTTGAGTCTCTACCAACTGTACATTGTTTTATAGACACCAAATCTCTGTTGGAACAAACACTGTTAGATTCTATTCTGTTTCTCATGCCATCTGCCATTGGTCATGGCTCACAAGGAACTCCAGACCAGTCTACTTAAAGGTAACAACTTAAATGAGTAATTAATTATTTTATTAATTACTTGAATTAATATAGGCATATGTTTATGCATACATGCATGCATATATAAAGTGGGAGCGACTAGTTATTAATCATCTAATGTACGACAATGTAATTTCCTTAAATATGTCAGAAAGGTGGATGTATTTATTATATGTAATAAGAGAATGGTAGCTGAGAAAAATACTTCTGACTATGCACAATTCATCTTTTTATAAATTTCAAGAAGGCTATGGATATGTGCTTATATAAATAGATGAATGTTGAACTTTTAAACTGTGAATCATCACAGTATAAAAAATGAATCATCCAATAATATTTGTAATATATAGGTACTTACAAACCTGTTACAGCAAGCCCTGAAGTCTTACTTTGTTCTAGAAACTCTTTATTGAACAATTCAGCATTTGTGTGAAAGAATACTTTAAAACCACTGGCATCAAGTATTTCTCAGCTGCATCAAAGTCATTTCTAATTTTTTCTGTCACTTTTAGATAAGTTTAGAATATTTGATACATTCAATTCATGTCAAAGATTTTTTCTGACATACTGTTTACTGAAGGTATTTGAGAAAATCACATCTAGATTTTTGCCTGACTATATCTGTGGATGAATGCAAATAGGTTCATAGGTTCATATTAGGTACTGGAGTTTTTTGAGAATATCTGCATAGGGCATATGTTTGAGGCCGATAATCCTCTTTGTGAGGTATTTCTGCGGCCTTTCCAGTTGTTATAGATGTCTTGTGAGGTAAATACCAAAGAGGGCATTGTACTCTATAATGGGTCTAATGAGTGATGAGTAGAGGGGAACAATGACCTCTTTTTTCCTGGATGAGAAACCTTTTGTGATGAGGTGTGCCAAGTAGAAGGATTTCCTGACTACTGTGGTGATGTGATTATCAAAGGAGAGACTACTGTCCACCTGTGTCCCAAGGTCTCTTATCACACTTTTGATGTTAAGTACCACCTATGTGGTAGCTCATGGGTACAGAGTTTTTACCAAAGGAGATGACAATGCACTTTTTGGCATTGAGCTTGAGGCCATGGCGTTGACACCATGCATCTGTCTCAGTGAGGCCCTTTTGTAGGATGTCCACATCGTTAGGAGTTTCGATTATGGCTCCTAGTTTGCAGTCATCTGTGAATTTCATTAGCCAAAGACCTTCTGTGTTAGCCTGTACTTCAGAAAAGTAGGTACCAGACAGGAGAGGACCCAGGATTGAACCCTGTCGTACTCCACTTGTCACTGGTCTGAAGTCAGATTTGGAGTCGGCTACTTTCACAGTTTGGGTTCTGTCAGTGAGCCAGTTGGCAACCCATCTTGTGACATAGGGATTTATACCTAGTTTAGTGAGTTTATCTATAATTTCAGAGGGGGGGGTGTCAAAAGCCTTGGCGACATCTAGACAGGCTGTGTGAACCACCTTACCCTCATCTACAGCTTTGGTGACTGCTTCAAAGAAGTCTATCAGGTTTAGGAGACATGATCTGCCTTTTACAAACCCTAACTGGGTGGGGTCCAGAGTTTGGAGATTACCAATGTCTTTGTTTATAAGTAATAGTGGCACCCCTTTTGTGAAGTGGGATAACCATCGATGTGCACCATTCAGTGGGCACAAAGCCTGAGATGAGGCTATGATTGAACATGGTGCTTAGGTGGGGTGCCAGTTCATTCTGTAGTTCATGTAGAACACAGCCTGAGATGTTGTCAGATCCCATGGATGCTGTGTTCTTGGCTTTGGAGAGTGTGTTTATTTACCTGTACAGCCGTGATTACAGGAACTTTGGATTCTTCTGGTATAGAGATGGACCCTTTAGGGCAGGGGTGTCCAACCTTTTCAGTTGCAAGGGCCGCATTGAGTCAACAGAAATGGTCTGGGGGCCAAACAGCAAGTGAGGAAAAAAAAAAAAAAAAAAAAAAAAAAAACGTTTATTTAGGGGGTGAGAAGGGGGGTAGAGTTAGCACTGAACCTATCTGCCAGGATGTTGGCAGTATCAGTTGGTTCTATATATTTAGTGCCATTGTGCTGTAACTCAGAGCAGATCTGAGTGTTGCCATTGAGATTCTTGACATAGCTGTAGAATGCTTTGTGGTCATCTTTAGAATCAGTGGCAATTTTGTTTTTTTAACTAGCTTTGGAGGATTTTATGAGGGATCTCAGCTTCTTACTGAGGCTGACCAGGGAGTTCCTCCAATCATGGGATTTTACTCTTTTTTGCAACAGTTTCTTTCTTCTGTTGTAGAGTTTGTTTATGGCAGGGGACCACCAGATTGGCTTCCTTTTTTTGGAGGATAGCATCTTGGTTCTGTTAGGGATAACACGATCAATGAACTAGTGTAAGTGCTTATAAAGTGCATTTGTGTAGGATTCAGTCTTATCTCTATTATCCTTCTGCATGGGTGTCATGAAGTTTACCACTTCTGTCTTAAGAAGCGTGAAGTTGGCTTTGGAGACATTTTTTATGGTGGTTTCCCTAATGGGCGGTGGGGGCAGGATGTGGATGTCTAGAGTGATTAGCTTGTGGTCAGATCTGACCAACGTGGAATTGACCTCTGGTGTGGAACACCGGTTGCCCATGTTGGTAATGACCAGGTCTAGGATACTGCTGCCCCTGGTGGGGGTGTGGATAAGTTGATCCAAGGTGTTGGAATTTATGAATTCCAGAAAACGTTAATCAAAAGAGTTACTACATGAGTAGTTTTCCCAGTTAATGATGAGGTAGTTGAAATCGCCCATTATTAGGGTGTTGGGTTGTACCCTAATATTTTCCAGTGTATCTAATGTTAATAGCATTACATAAACATTGTAGTGCATAGTGCAGCACATATTTAATATTCCCATAAGAATAGTACATGTGCAATATTATGCAGCCTTGTCTTCCAGCGGCATTTACTGCCAACTTACTAAATGACCTGGTAGCTCATGTACCTGTGTGGTTACTTGTATGGTGTAGGTGCCAACAGTGGAAACCTGAACTCACATCACCTCTAACCAAGACATGGGATGATATACAAAGGCAGATGCTAAATGGATAGAAGAAGTAAAAGAAAGAATAAGAAGTTTAAAGGTACAGGATATGAAATGGGATGAAGTAACAGCCAGAGAGATTGAAACAAAGATAAGAAAAGCTTCTAATTGGAAAACTCCAGGCCCAGATGCAGTACCTAACTTCTTTCTAAAAGTATTAACATCTTTGTACTAAGATTTAGCCACAGGTATGAACTATTGATATGCACACCCCGAACAGACACCAACCTGGCTAACAACAGGCTAAACAATGCTCCTACTTAAGGGTGAACCTGCAAGCTACCCTAAACATTATAGACCAATAAGTTGTCTTCTGACAACATATAAACTATACACTAGAACTGATGCCAACAGAGTTTATAATAATTTAGAAGAAAACTCAATTATGGCAATAGAACAAAAGGGTAATAAAAGAAAGTCATATGGAACAAAAAAATAATTTGTTGTTAAATACATCCATAGTGGAGAATTGTATGGCATGGATAGACTACAAAAAAACACTTAACAGTATCCCACATTCATGGATAAAAGAGTGCTTAAAAATCTACACTGATAAATTACATCACAGTAACTATGAAACAGTGGCAAACCACTTTGCAGTTAAGCCATGATAAAGGACAAATTATTATACCAGGGATAAAAATCCAAAGGGGAATATTCCATGGTGAGTCTCTGTCACCACTGCTCTTTTGCATTTAACCCATTTTGCTGTCAGTTTAACAGATTAGGTCATGGCTATAATTTGGCTCCCAGAAAGCAACAAAGTGTAAAGACTTCTCATCTTCTGTTTGTTGATGATTTAAAACTATATAGCTTATCAGATGAGGAACTGAAAGCACTACTGCAAGTAGTTAAAACTTTTTCAGATGATATAAGAATGTCATTTGATCTTGATAAATGTGCAAAGCAACCTTTAAAGCAGGAAAGCTGCAGTACAAAGAAAACATCAGTTTGGGACAAGAAAGTGATATAAAAGAACATGAGCAAGAGATAGTGTATATAAATATTTGGGAAATGATGAAGGATCAATAATAAAACATGAACAAAAGCAAATAAAACTCAGTAAGGAATATTTTAGAAGATTAATCCTGAAAACAGCATTGACATCTAGGAACAAGATTAAAGCTATAAACCAATTTTCTCTTCCTGTTCTAACTTACAGTTTTGGAGTGATTGTCCGGCACCAAATGGTGTTGGATAGATTAGACAGGAAAACAAGAAGAATGCTTCGTGCTAATCAAATGATTTATAAAAATCAGTGCATACCAAGATTATATATTCCCTGTTCCGAAGGAGGAATGGGCCTCCTTGAAACTGATTACATGTAATCATGGGACTGCATACATATCTGCTGACCTCACAAGACCCAAATATAGTAATGTTTTGAAACATGAGAATAAATCTAAGATGACTTCCCTTCTTAGTCTAGCAGAAGCATATCAGAATCAAGCGAGAATGGAAATCAAACTAGAAGTAGATAAAAATCAGGCTGCAACTGAATGTGCCAAAAAACAAAAGAAAGAATATAAGGTGAAGAATCAGATGAGAAGGCAAGAAATGTGGCAGATGCATAAATATAGTTGCAAGTATAGAAAACTCCTGGAATAACCTCATGTTGATCAGGACTGAATGCAGGAATAGTTAAGGAAAGGCAAACTCATACCAAAAGATGAAAGGTTAATGTTGGCAGCCCAAGATAATGGACTGCGTACACTTTGGTTTACAAAACCTATTGAACATGTGGGAGAAACAGCCAAATATAGTTTTTTTTAAAATAGAACTGGAAACAGGTGCATGCCTTGTTGCTGTTTGTGACATACTAATGGCAGAAGGACTGTATACTGAAAAGCGTAATAATGTGGCAAGATTGGTGCACTGGGGAATTATGCAAACATTATATAATATTGAAGTATCTGAAAAACACTGGAAACATGAGCCACAATGCAACATAGAAAACGATGAAGTTTATATCACATGGGATCACCCATTACCAACTGTTCAAAAGATAGATGTGAGAAAAACAGATATAGTGGTCATAAAAGGAAGACAAAAGTAGCAGTGATAACTGAAATCACTACATGCAGTGATTACAGTGTCTTTTGTACAGAGAAACACAGTCATGAAATGTCAGGATTTGCAGGCGGAAATGAGAGCAATGTGGAAGAAAAATACCCAGGCATGCAACTCCATATAAATTCCAGAAGGAATCATTACTGGGCAAATTAAGGATGCTGTGAAGAGCACTTCTGGCTGACATCAGAAATTGAAACAATACTAACTTCATGAACTTTAATCATACTTTGACTTAGGAATGGGGCCCATTCCCGTCAAAGTATTAGGGCAGGATTCACGAAGCCTCCGTGTAAGAGTTACAAGGCTTACACAGAGGCTGCAGTTAAACGGTGTGACATCAGCATGCCATGCATATGCATGAGAGCATGCTGAATCACACCTAAGGCTAACACGGTCCATGTAAAACAGTAGGGGGCGTGTCCGTAGGGCGAGCCCTGCAAATGGACATGCCCCCAGAAGAGTAAAAGTCCCAAAAGTAAACCCCCACGACAGAGTCCGTGTAAATGTGAATAAACACAACACATGCCTCCACAGACTATGAACATAAAATGTATAAATGAATATCTTATATATTTTTTATAAGTTGTAAAGATGTTTGCCCGTGAGTGCGCTCGTTTGCCCGGGCATGCCCGGTACTTAGCCACAGTTAGCAGTCAGTGGAAAAGCATATAAGAACTAAATATGCAAAGTAAGCCAAAAAGCAATAGCGTAGCGGTAGAGACGTTGGCTGAAGAGGAGGCAGTCATGGTTCGAGCCCCCACAACATCAATTTTTATTTTAGTGAAATAAGCACAAAACAATTCCCCTGACATATATGTACATATATAAAATTATATTTTATGTAAAATGTAATGAAATGGGCCATGTATTTTGAAGAAATGTGAGATAATAAAAAAAAAAATGTCAGATGTGCCTATAGCTGAGCTACAGTCTAACAAGTTGAGGATATCTGCCTGTAGATGAGCAGTGTTTTAACAGGTGTAAAATGAGTGCCCGTAGGTGAGCAGTGGTTTAACAGGTGTAAAATGAGTGCCCGTAGGTGAGCAGTGGTTTAACAGATGTAAAATGAGTGCCTGTAGGTGAGCAGTGGTTTAACAGGTGTAAAATGAGTGCCCGTAGGTGAGCAGTGGTTTAACAGGTGTAAAATGAGTGCCCGTAGGTGAGCAGTGGTTTAACAGGTGTAAAATGAGTGCCCGGGGTTGTGCAGCATTTTAACATGCTGAAATTGTGTGCCCGTAGCTGAGCTGAGCGTAATATGCGTGCTGACAGCCAAACGACGCGTAAACCAGCGTGACCCATTTGCGCGGAGCTGCGCACCACGCCAACAAGCTAACCGACGGGCAACGTTGAGCAAGCTGTATCAAAACTGCCTTTACACAGACACACCTCCTAAGCTGTGTAGACAGTCATAAAATATAAAAAGCAATGGCCAGGCTTGAACCCAGGATGCCATGCACCATAATCAATGTACTGAACCACTAAGCCATGACAGTTGCACTTAGAAATGCAGTAATAGCATATATATAGGAATGAATAGAAAGAGGAGCATGACAAAGCTGGTTTTGTGAAGCTGATACAATTCCAAAATGGCCAATCACAGATAAGTGCGGGAAAAACGGCATATATAAGCCCCATAGGCGGGAATACACAGCATAACCAATTGTGGAACCGACTTGCAGCCAGGATGACAGGTGTAGGAGAGGGCAGTTGCTTCCGAGCACAGAGGTGGGGCATTGAGGAGTCCAAATATATGGTTTGGCCCCTCATTCATGATCATGAGGCCCAACTCATGTGGGGCCAGGTCCTGTGGGGAGCATATAGGGCTGAGGCGTGGGACCAGTTGGCACATGATCTCACCAGTGCCACATGAATACCAAGGACTGGTGAACAGGTCTGTCACCACCATGTGGACCTGAAGAGATGGAAGCAGGACCAACTGTACTGTTGGATCCAGGAGGCCCGGCAAATGCCCAACGCCCCACTACTGAGTAAGTTACATGTAATTATTTATGTAAGAAATTAACCTAGCTGATATTATGGAGATGTGTATTCCAATAATACTTCGTTTATATTACAGCTGCAGGTGTCCGTTCCATGAACCATCAAGCCTATGCCGATAGGCTGGTGCGGTTGCGCCACCAGGCAGGTCAGTAATTCTCTCCCTGTAACTGTAAAGAAATATATCAGTATGACAGTTTGCAAAAGAGTGCAGTGTAGTCACTTATTAATAAAATGTGCAAGTAACAGTGTAAGAGGGTTTGCAAGCATTGCTTGATTACAAAAGTGTGATGCAGCCTGTAATCCAATAATAAAAATGAAACAAGTCTGAAATAAAGATGTCCCACCTGTAATATAATAGTACATAACCTGCAGCAGGCTGAAAAGTACAGCTACAGAAGCTGAGTAAAACACATGTGTGAAATATATCCCTGTTTAAATTCTGAAAGATGACACAAGTGAGACTGTTGGAAAGGATTGTTATAACTAAAAGTAAAACATGTCAATAAAGCCTAGAATTAAGTACCATCCTGAATTGTAAAAATAAAATAAGTGAGAGAGTGTGAGAAAGAGGTATGAATCCACCAATAAAGTAGTAATAACTCCTGAATAAAGTATACTGCAGTCAGTACAGAATGAAATGAATGTGACAGGCACAACCAAACAGCAACATGTGTTGAAAAAAGTACTGAAGCTGGAATGTGTGTCCCAAAATCTGGATATGTTGCTCTCAGTTTGCAATATGCAGATAGGATGGTTGTATGAAATACCAAACATCCACAGTTGTCTATAGCCATATAAAGCAAATGTAGCAGGATGATGTAGCTGAACAGAGCCAGATATGAATGTGTATGAATAAATATGAAATGTATATTGATGTAGCAGTAACATTCCTATCACCAACCTGAATAAGTTATCACATAGGAAACTGTAGTCAGACCTGTAGTGTGTATATATCTGCAGCTAGTAGAAATGTACAGCATATGTATAGGTATTTGAAGTTGTTAATAAAATATTTCTTCACCCTACCCTATAACCACAAATAATCCATTCCACGTGAAATGGGTATGTGCATTCACAATTAACACCCCTGGACATTTGTCCTGTTGGTTCATACATATTTGCATGTACGTTGATGCATGTGCCCTGTCCATACATCCAAACCTGATGGCCTGTTGCCATCAATCAACCCTGCATGTTGTTGGATTGTGTAATGCTGTTCAAATTATGCATGTGTTATGCTTGTTGTTCAATGGCTTGAATTTATGGGTGTTTGGTTAATGGGAATACTAATGCATGCTGTTACAACTAATTGTGAATGGTATTGTACGTTACTAACCCAAACTGTCATAACATAATGCAAAACATAGGACGACAGGGAAGGCGGGTTCCAGCGGACCCACCTCTCCCACCTCAGCTGGAGAGTGCACCTGGCAGTAGTGCCCAGGCTGGACCCTCCTCCGGTGGCCCTGTGCCACCTGCGGGTGGAAGCACTGCAGGGGATGGGGCTCGTCCCCCCTCTGTAAGTGTGGCCAGAGGAGAACATCCACTCACCCTCCGTAGTGTCTGGACTGTGGTGCTTAGGGAGATCCGGCACACTGTGCTTGGGCCCCTACACCAGCATGCGGCATGGGTGGCACAACTCACGGGTGTGCCTGCTGCCCAGCCTACACAGCCCCCAGCACAGCCCAGTTCTGGGCAGTGAAGGCACAGTGGCAACTGCCCATGGGTGAGGATCTCAGTTCCACTGTTGCCATCTGTGGGCTCATGGGCTCAAGATATCCAAACATCCATCCCCGTCAATTGTGTAACCCCCCCACATGTGTCATACACCACCCCTGTATGCGTCTTGTTTGTCTTGTCTGTTAACCTCCCCTACCTACTCGCCAGCTATACCAACTTCCTGTACCTGACATACCACTCTCACCTGAAAAAAAAAAAAAAGGGCACTCTGTACCCACAAAAAAATTACGCCCCATACATAGCTGCCCATTTTGCACACATGTCTGCTGGACATGTAAACTGGCAATTACAATTGGCTGTACAACAAATATTATTGTTGTCCTCACACCTCTCTCAGGGGTGGAAGGTTTCAAATTTCACACCAAATTACAAACATATACACAGCTGTTGTTGATGAAGAAATGGGCAGCTATGGGCCTTTCCTACATCCCTCCTGCTTGTTTTCCTACTGTCCTACCCTCTTTGTGCCCCCTTTTTCACCACTTTCCTATCTCCCCATTTTCTTTTCTTTAAAAGAAAATAGCTGGTCTTGTGAGTAAGCACTTTTAAGCAGTAGTAAGCGGGTGTGCGCGAAGCTAAGCGGCAGTGCGCATGCGTGACCTCCACGCAGACCAGCGCTAACCCGCTTACAACTGCTTAAAAGTGCCTTAGTCACTCTGAATGACAAGGCCTGTAGTTTTCTCAGCAGCAAAATAAAATACCTCCCTCAGTTTGAACCCAGGAACTTGGAAACACTAGCCTGCATGACTTACCACTAAGCCATGACTGCTATACAAGAACAGTGTGCTGAAAAAAATATATCATAAAATAGTAGGAATTAATGTAAAGGGACTATAGCAAGTCTAGTACACAAAGCATGTCATGTATATTTACTGTCAAATCTAGTGGATTTGTAAAATAGTACTGTGTGCCGAGAAACAGTCATGCTAGTTGGTAGCTACTTTGTAATAATCTCACAGTAGCATTTGGCAAGCCACACACATACTCAGAGCAGGATAAACACTGCCATAGTTGAATAGTTAAGAGATCAGACATAGCAACTGTGACTGAGTTACAGGGATGTCCCTGATGTGAAAACAAATGACAACTGTGCCCCACTGACACCCTGTCAAATGTACTAACAGTAGGCAGAAAGGTGTAACTACATATGCAATGGTAACTATGACTGACTGAAGGTATGCACCACCTGCACGTCACAAATGGTGTACTAATACATATGCTTGGAATAACCCACAGTCACAACTGCAGAGTATCAGAATATGTCATTGGAGTAACCCACTGCTATGTACCATTCCATGAGGCTGATAAAAAATGCACCAGAGAGTATCTGAGGCCTGCTCAGCAGCATGATCAAATACCCATGTAAGTGTCAAGGCCCACACCATGGCCAGACCACACTGCATGCAGTAACACCCTACCACAACAAACACATAGGGAATTGCTGCCCAAACAGATTTAGCAAGCATTACAAGCTGTGAATGTAAATGGAAAATAGGAAAGCCATAGCAACACATTACAGGAAAGACACCTAGCAGGCATACAAGGAGTGAATGTAAAGGCCACATATTGAAGCCATAGCAACAGATTGCAAGAGCCACTGCTATATACCAGTTACACCACAATCCCCACAGGAAAGCACACACACCCATATACACAGTATTACCAGTCGTAGGTGCCAGTTTACATACACACGAAGAAGAGAACACTGGAGGAAGGAATACTCAGCTTACAGAACAACATGCATTGCAGTGTCTACAACACAGCCTGAAATATGAGAGACATACCAACCCTTACACTCACAGAACAGTGTCCACAGCAAACCAGCATGGTCCCCACCCTGATAATCTGAAAGGGCTACACCTACCTAACAGACCTTTTTATAGGACAGTCCTGTAATCACAGTGAGAACTGCAATCACTACACAACAGGCTGCATGCAATTAGTAAATGCTGGCTAACAATTGGTGCAGAGGCCATCACATGGACATGTGCAGATACCTACAAAAGCATCCTGTACTCCCAGTCCACACATGCAATACTTTCATTGCACCCGCTGGAGGTAGACAGAGAGAGAGAAAAAAAATAAAATAAAATAAAGAAAGAAAGAAAAAAAGAAAGAAAGAAAGAAAGAAAGAGAAAGAAAAAAAACTGTAACAACAAAACAAAGAGGCTGACAGCAGGCCAAGTAACTGCAAGCCTACACAAACAACTGCAACAAACACAGGTAATGTAAAGTACTACTATAATACTCTACATACTGTGAACCCTCCAGATGTGTTATTGGTCTGTATCTATGTATATGAAGATGTGCATAGGGCCGGGGACATACTGAAACTGTCACTGAAGGCTCCACATAGATATGTATGTGACGGTAGCTATGTGCACATAGCAATGTAGGTTGTAGTGCAATGTACAAGTAGGTTGTACAGTAATGGATGTTCAGCAGTATGTTACTGTGTGTATACATATGTGGAACTAAAAAGGAGTATATATATATATATATATATATATATATATATATATATATATATATATATATATATATATATATATATATATATATATATATATATATATATATATATATATATATATATATATATATATATATATCATATGCATATGTGTATACATAGAGAGGGATGTAGAAATACATATACATATATAGTTTCACAGTGTCATAGTTTAGTACTAGGCTATCTGCAGACAGTGTATAGAATAGATTTAGAAACTTGCGCCTCTGTATAGTAGTGACACAGTGAAGACCCCCCTACATAATAGCATTAGTTTACTGTGCCTCTGTCTCATAGTGACACAGAGATGACCCCTGCTGTAAACCTATGATCTCCCATCCACTTGTCAAGAATGCACATGAAGAGTGTCAGTGAGGGTCTCTGCCTAACATGAACTGGGATCCTGTTCCACAGTATGGGAAGCCTCTTAGTGATGGATCTGTCCCTACAGTATGTCCTATTCATATGTGTGCTGAGGTTTAAATCTGTAGCTGTCGTGGTTCTGATGGATTTGGATTGTATGAGGTGGAACATGTCCATCAATACCTGATTGGACATGGCCTACTACATCAGGCACAGATCACCCCTACATAGGCAGTATGCTATGGAATAGAGCATGAGTTACGTTAGTCTGGCAGCATATGACAGTTGCTGCAGACCCTTGATCCTCCTGGTGATGTACTTATGGGGTCCCCCTAGCTGTTGGAAGTGCCAGGTGAGGTACATACCAAATGGGGCATAGTACACAGTCATGGGCCTGATAATGGAGGAGTATAGGGGTACAATGACCCCTTTTGATCTGGATGTGAATCCCTTCATGATAAGGTGGGCAAGGTAGGAAGTCTATCCAACCACTTTGGCAACCTGGGTGTCAAATGAGAGGTCAGCATTGATCAGTGTCACCAGGTCTCAGATTACTTTGCCTGTACTCAGTGGGTTATTGTCTATGTGATAATATGTAGGTACCTTGTCCGTCCAAAAGGGTATGAGTATACATTACGTGGCATGCAGTGTAAGGCCATGACTCCGGCACCAGTTGTTGGTGTCCATGAGGCCTGTCAGTAGGATGTATGTGTCAGCTGGTTTATCGCCTATGGCGCCTAGTATGCAGTCATCTATGAACATTGTCAGCCACTACCCTCCCATGTCTGCTTCCACATCTGAGAATTATATGCCGAACATGAGTGGTCCCAGGACAGAGCCCTGTCAGCCACCACATGTGACTGGCTCTGAGTCTGACATGGCACCAGTGAGTTTGACTGTAGGGTTTCTATCCGTTAGCCGGTTTGCAACCCATCATGTGACATATGGATTTACATTTCAGCTGTTGGTCATGTCTAGGATGCCAGAGTGCGGTATTGTGTCGAAAGCCGTAGGCAAGTCCAGGTAGGCTGTATGGACTGCTGTGCCCTCGTCAATGGCTCTAGTGACTGATTTGAAAAGGTCAACCAGGTTCATAAGGCAGGATCTGCCCTCAACAAAGCCAAACCGGGTGGGATCAAGAGTCTAAGTCCCCAATGTCTCTGTGTATGGGTACCATAATGATCCTTTCCATAGCGTTGCAGACCAGGCTGGTTAAGCTTATGGGGCGGTAGTTACCAGGGTCTGTAGAGGTGCCTCCTGTATAGAGTGGGACTACTGTTGCTGTATGCCACTGTCCAGGTACATATGCTGTAGTAAGGCTACGGCTGAATAGCAGTTAATGTGCATGTGTAGCTCCTCTTGCAGTTCACGTAGCATGCAACCTGCAATACCGTTGGGTCCCATTGATGCTGTGTTTACAGCTCTGCTGAGGGTGTTTCCCAGCTGGACATCTGAGATGACAGGGAGGTTACAGTCAGCCGGGATAAGTAATTCCACATGTGTGGGTGAGGGAGGGGAGAAACCTGCACTGAACCTGTCTGCCAGAATGTTGGCATCATTTGTGTGTTCAGTGTAGCGTTTGTCACTGTGAACTAACTGTGAACACAACTGAGGGTTCCCACCCAGGTGTGTAACATAGCAGAAGAAGGCCTTGTGGTTATCTGTAGTGACCATAGCGATGTCCCTCTCATTGTTGGCCTTGCATGTTTGTACGACAAAATGTATCTTTCTACTACTGCTGATCAGAGATGCCGTAGCTCTATGGAAGTATGCTCTGCCGTGCAGTAGCTACCTTCTGTTGTTATACAATTTGTTCAATGCTGGGGTCCACCAGACAGGACGCCTGCCCTTGGTGGAGAGGGTCATGGTTTCATTTGTGATTCCATGATCCATGCATTCTTGGAGATGTCTGTAGAAAGCATATGTAAAGGTGTCTGCATTGTGGGAAGTGGTTTACACTGGCCCAGTGGGCATTAAGGATACCAACTCAGTTATAAGAAGTGTAAAGTCGGCATGTGAGAGGTTTCCCACTGTAGTCTTTTGTGTTGTGGGGGAGGTGGGATATGCATATCCAGGGGGATTAGTCTGTGGTCAGATGTGACTAGTGAGGGGTATGCTTCCAGTGTGTAGCACATTGTCCCCATGTTTGTGATGATCAGGTCTAGTATATTATCTCCTGTTGTGGGAGAGGTGACTAGCTGTTCCGTTGCATTTGACTTAGTGAATTCCGGGAACCTTTGGGCTAGGGTGTTTGGGGTAGAATAATGCACCCAGTGTATGTTAGGGTAGTCGCAGTATCCCAATATGATGGCATGTGGTGGGATATTCATATCCTCCAATGTCTACAGGAAGGCTGACTGTGGTCCCTGAGATTGGGAGGGTGGTCTGTAACATGCTACCAGTTGTATAGCAGGTTTGCCTACGGTTATCCGCACCTGGATGGTCTGTGATGCTTCATGTGTTGCCACTAACCTGGAGGTGTGTGTGTCCTCCATGAATATGGACACACCCTCCTTTTTGTTTTGTCCCGAGTCCTGGGGCCAAAAAGCATGATACGGGGTATAGCCTGGTACCACTGGTGTGCTCTCAGGAGCCTTGAACCAGGTTCTCACTTACTGCACAGACATCGCGATTGGTAGAATATGTACGTACAGATATATGTAATACACACATACATATATAGATATCTGTAGAGACATATACATATACAGATAGATCTGACTGACAACAGATATGTCTGTATATGACTATCTTTCTCTCTCTGTCCCACCCCCTCATACTCTCACTCTCCCTGTGTCTCTCTCTCACTCTCTCCCCACATCTATATGTATATATCTACATCTATATATACATATTTTATATACATATATACAAACATATATATATCCATATACAGATATAAATATATCAATATATATATACATATATATATATATATATACATATATAGACTGTGTGAGGCACATGTGTGCAGATGTCTTGCAACAGGTGCCTGGTGTCAAAGGCATGGAGTGAACACCAGTGTGGATACTGGAGTACCATACCCCATTCAAAAACACTGACACCAGTAACCACCACATATGTACATGCCTGCCCACTGCATGTGTCAGGGGGAACAGGGGCAACAAGTGCACAACAGGCTCCACATTGATATACACAGTGGCACACTAGTCCTGTAATACCTGTACATGGAATGTGTCAGCGGACATGGTGTGTCAGCTATGGACATGTAGGTCACTGTACCCCTCCACATCCCACAATGTCCTACACGGTATGTACCTCCCATGACAGCTACAGATATGGAGAAGGACACAGACATATGCAAGTAACTGTGTCAATGCACTCAAATACCACAGAGTGCACACAGACTACCTACATAGAGGTTACCACTGCTGGATATACATAGTTCAGTCACACCCATGACAGTTGTCTAACAACCATGGTAACACCTCCAACATCCACAACACAAATTACCTATGTCTGTCGTCCTTGTCACTGCAGTATAGAGCACATGGTGGAGGTACAGGACCCTACCCACAGATATGACATACCCTGTAGTAGACCACACAGAATTAAGAAGCAAGGCTCCCCATGAGTAGATGTCAGACATACCCCTGCTGAATGTTATGCAGATAGGTAATATGCCATATGAGTCACCCTGTGTAACTGTTTGTAAGGAGCAGGTACGATCATAACACATGTGTCACAAGGGGCAGGGTAGCATAACAGTATGCTGCTGTAGGCCCAGGGCCAAAAGCACACTACCTACCTAAGACACAATGCACACCCATGAACACATTGCAAACGGAATATGTGAGGTGGAATGAGTGTGCTAGTGACTGGGTGCATGTTGTGTACTGGTGTGATTGCTCACCATGACTGTCTGTCTGTCATGGTAGTGTGTGTCCTTGGTGTGAGGCCAGAGACAGGTGTGTGAGGTACTGCGATCAACACATACTACATTGCCATATGTTGTGCTGTGTTACCCTGTATGTCACTGTGGTGTAGGTAGGGTTATGGCAAGTAAGAGTAGTGTGCATTACCAGTGAAATATGTAACGTGCATTGTGTGCAGTGCATGGGCTGATAATGTTCCCCATACAGTACCTTGATACAAACCCCAGTGTGAGGTTGTGTATTGTACCTGAAACAGTGTGTTGACTGCTGCAGTATACTAGTCTGTCGTATGGAGTGTGCCAGGTACTGTTGCACAGTTGTCGGATGAGCACTGATATCTGGTCATTTACATGTGTATCCCCAATAGACAGACAGATGCTATATATGGTGCTTAAGTTATATCACTGCAGTCGAGTATTATGTGTATTATGTGTGCTATAGTTTGCTGACAGATATTGCTGACATATTTTCCTTCTCCTTTTCAGGGCCATGGTTCACCAGCGGAACCCTGTCTACTCCGCTGCAGAGGAGGAGGAGATACACCAGAGCCTGGTGCGGGATTTCGCTGTACTCTTTTCCCGCACCAGCCAGAACCAGCAGGGGAGGGCTGCACTGTGGTAAGACCTGGTCCGTCGGGTAAATGACATAGGCACACATAACCGGACATATGAGCAGGTATGCCATCACTGCAGTGATTTAATTAGAAATGTCCATCAGCGTGCGTCGGATATCCACAGGCAGTAGCTTGCCACAGGTGGTGGGGTGGCTAGACATCCCCCCTCATCAGACTGGAGGGACTACTCCTAAGTGTTGTGGCTCCAGCACAGCAGCAACAGCAGCAGCATACATGTGTAATGATGGAGGCTGGAGCCACACAGCAGCAGGGCACAGAGCGTGCAGGTAACATGCCATGTGTATAGTTGACCATTCTGTACACTGTTAGGTTATGCATGTCTGAGGTGTGTCCTCGTTTTGTAGCTGTAATTTTGGTAATTATTGTGCATTAGTGATATCCTCAATATCTGCAGTACACCTGTGGAAGCTAACTGTTGCACTACTGAACTGTATCATGCCCACAGTATCAATGGCACAGTTGTGCCCACTGATGATAAATGTCTCTTTTCTGCAGGTCCCTCTGGTGTAACAGCAAGGCAGCCTATCCATGCTGGTGAGTGTGTAATACCATTACCTTCAATACTCTGTATACTAATAGTAATAATAGGCTGAAGCAGTAGTGCTATGTGTTTGATTGCATGTATTTTTGTGTCTGTGGGTTGATATCTCATTTACTGAGGTGTGTGCATGGGTGCATGTGTGCATGTGTGCACGTGCCCATGTGTGCATGTGTGCATGTGTGCATGTACCCATGTGCGCATGTGTGCATGTGCGCATGTGTGCATGTGCCCATGTGTGCATGTGTGCATGTGCGCATGTGTGCATGTGTTCATGTGTGCATGTGCCCATGTGTGCATGTGTGCATGTGTGCATGTGTGCATCAGTGGTGACATTGTGTACACATTGTAAACTGTGTTTCCTGTCTTACTCCCACAGGTTCTGGTGCTGCTCTGGTGTCGTGCAGCAGGGAACCTGAATCAGCTGCTGTGGATAGTGATAATGATGATACCTGTGTAATGGCACAGGTAGGTGTGCCAGGGTCCGTCATTGGTCAGCCAATTGACACTACACAGCTGTCGACCCCATCAATGCGCACAGTCATCCTGCCAATACATCCTTTGTCACCAATGTCCCTAGGTGATGGACAGGATACAGTGGGCATTGACCAGGGTAATGTGGTACCGGTGGCACATGCATCCCACACAGCAGCCATGGCCAGGGTCCTGACACAGTACCGCACAGGCAGACATCCGTGGGTTCTCGTGGGAGCATCCGTGGGCGTACCGCCCTTGTCAGACGTGCCCACAGAGGTCTTTCAACCTCAGCTATGTTTTGGGCTGTAATGCAGGCACAGTCGCGTATGGAACGGTGCACCAGACAGGGTCTGAGGGAGCTGAGAGCATGTCGCACAGCCATGAGTGACAGTATGCGTGATGTTTCGGCTGCCATCCGCAACTTCACCGAGGTCATTGACAGACGTTGGGGGGGGGGACATTAGATCTGTTCCACAACTACATGTCCATGAGCCAGGGCAATGGTAGATGGTTGAGGCATTGACGTAGCCGTATGGCAGCAACAGCAGCAGCTGGCAGCCGTCGCAGATGACAACAGGCCCGCGGCCGCTCATATAGTGCCAGCAGCAGCCCCAGCAATGCTGGGTCTGTGCTGTCATCAGACCGCCCCAGGAGACCATGTGCATGTGGCGCTGGACAGTCCCAACAGGGACCTGTCTCCAGTCACCAACCACCTGCTTCTGATGACAGTACCCAGTCTGGCTTAGTACCTGATACGGTCCGTAGCACCCCTGCCAGGCACAGGTACCGTGTCCGTGGCCACAGACAGTGATCTGTATGACCTGGCAGGTACAGTCTGTGGCTGTCCACAAACACCTGTATATGGCAGCCATGTGGTGGGACTGTGTGCATTCATACACACATGCAAAGTGATAACACCTAGGGCTACCGCATACACGCACACACTGCATCAACATTGCCCCATCTTGTACTGCTGTCCCTCACCAACACACACACACAGACATGTCAATTGGTTGTATCAGTGGCAGACTCCGGCATACCAGGTACACACCCTGTGCATATGATGAAACTGTGCCACCTCCTGCAATCTGTAAAATCGGTGCAGGAACAGGTTAACATGGTGCTGATGCACAGGGTGAGTACATAGAAGTATTGTAATAGTATGATGTTGACAACAGTACAGTGTAATGATAGCATTGTGGGTATATACCAGCATGCCTGATGCAGTTACAGTATGAATGTCAATGTATTGTTTTGTACACCCATAGTAATTACCACAGTGTTCTGTCTGCACATCTTTGCATACTGGTGGTGAGGCTGTGAAGGGATGGCCACCTACATAGCTAGTACAGGGGATGCAACAATGTACATACTGATATTCAATGATGGCCATGTCAACTGCGAGTTGCATGCTGTCCACACACGACTCTGCAATGCAGATGTTTCAGGATGTTGATATCTGTGCAGTACTACACAACAGGTTCAAGGCTCACAAGAGCACACTAGCACTACAAGGTCACACCTCATACCATGCATGACAGCACCAAAACACAGAACTAAATATGACAGGAGGGAGAGTGTCCATACATGTCAAGGATACTGTGGAGCCAGGACAGGTAGCATACATCATACTAGGTCTGGAACTGCTGAGTGTGGGCTCAGTGTCTGTTATTTGACATGTGTATTATTACAGGTATGAGCACTTGGGTATCAGGCCAGTTATTCAACATTACGAAGGTACGTGGTCTATACACTTGTGTGGGGTGCGGCTGGACTCAGTCCGTCTGACCTGTGAATGCCTGGGTACTGGCTTATAGTGCCTGCGTATATGCACTGTTACCTACTGGAAGTCGTACACCTTGTTTGTTGTAGCATAGTCTACATGCAGGCCTGCTGACTGTAGCTTTGTTTGTATGCATGTTTGCCTGTTGCGGCTGGACCCAGCCCATCTGACCTGTGAATATCTGGGTACTGGCTTATAGTGCCTGCATATATGCACAGTTACCTACTGGAAGTCGTACACCTTGTTTGTTGTAGCATAGTCTACATGCAGGCCTGCTGACTCTGTGGATCCCTTGTGACATCTGTATTGCTTACTGTACTGATGTCCATGTGTCACTTGACAGAATGTCACTGTTTGTCCTGTTTGCATGTAGGTTGCCTGTAACACATTGCATATGACTTACCTCACATTTGCTCAAGACAGCATTCATATATGCCAGCACTAACAAATCAGGAGCACTACACCCTCACATAGTCACCTTGAGTACCTTGTTCCCCATTGGCCCTATGTGTCGTTACTTAGTACGGGAGTCACAATGCTATGGTAGCATGTGCAAAGGTCACCTGTCAATGTACTCTCAGGTCCAGTTGGTGAATCTGTGAGTCATGTGGCAATGTTACAGCGGCCTCATGTACACAGACAACCCTCTCCCCTTCCCATACATGTACAACACATGTGAGAGATGCAACCACATAGCCAAACTGGGGGCTAAGCTCTGCTAACACAGCACTGGCATTCCCTGTCAGGTGGAGTGGGATACTACAGTGAATACAGTGCCAGTCTCCCATAGACTTGCCATGACCGCAATCCAAACACAGACACACACAGGTACATTATTGGGCTCTCAGAATAGCATCCTGCCTGAGCAGCTGGCACCTGCAAAGCAGACCCACAAGCAAACATTAAGCCAGAGCGGAGCACATGCAACACATAGCTCACAAAGCCTGTGTGCCAAACAGTCACAGGCCATACAGCTTGACAACACACCTGCTACAGTTGTATGAGGTACCTCTATCATCACGTACACTGAGGTCCTGCTCACAGGCTGAACAAGGTGACGGTCAAGCTCAGCTGCCCGTCGGGCACTATGATCCACCACATAACACAGGCATACCAGTCACTCCAAGGCATGTAGAAGTATGACTCAGTCATTGTCTGTGCCAGTGTGTATGACCTCTGATGCACCTCCCTGGACTACATGTTAGGGGACATAGAGGGGCTCTCTGAGCTTGTGGCACAGGCTGGTATGACCCTGGCCTTGAGTAGCATCTCACCCTCACCAAGAATTCTGCCACAATATGTAGACAGGATCATCCATTTCTGCAATTAACGTATCTTTCAGTGACATTCAAAGGGGATCCAGTGCCTGTCAGTGTGGGATTACATGCTGGGCAAGCCACATTGCTTTGCTTGGGACAGCTTGCACCTGTCACCCATGGGCCATTGTATATTGGCAGAGGCTGTTGCTACACACATAGTGCCTTTGTATGCAAGGCTGAAATTACATAGCCACCTACACAGGTATCACATGGGATAGGACACTAATAGCAATGCTACTCAACAGCAGCAGTGTAAACCTCAAGATGCATGCAGTGGAAACTGTCCTGAGCATGGGGTACAGCAATATCCGTGCAGTAACAGACTCCTGGTACAAGGCTCCAAGGTGCACACCATCAGTGCCAGGTCATTCCTGATACCATGCTTGTCATCCCCTACACAAGCACCAAACCAGAACAGGGGGATGTATCCAAAGGCACCTGAGATACACCCACCCCCAGGTTGGTGGCACTGCACAAAGCATCAGAGCCTCTCCATGTGCAACACACAGTGGGTTAGACTGCCTTCAGGTTCATAGTCTGGCACACACCACACTCCCATACCCAGGAAACCCACTTGGCCTTCCTGACAACACTGGGAATATGACGGTCTCTACACACACCATTATATGGTTGTACTGCGACTACCCAAACATACAGTGTGAGCATTATTCTAGCTGCAAGACCCTATCTGAAGGGTTCTTATCATTCATTCCCTGCATTGCTATGGAACAACTTGTTATCACTCCCACAGGTGGTGACAACATGCTGCACCTGTTCATCACCAACATGTGGACTATATGCTCCAGAACTATCATGTATCCCTCGCTGGTGGGATGACACCATTTACAACCCACACTGTATAGTCACATACCACATGCAGTCCCTGCACAGAACACCACAGTCATACAGTTGTCTGATGCATATTCCATGTATTCACATGAGGCAGGCTTCGGACATGGGATCTCTTGCAGTTCACAGGTACATATGTGTAGGTGGCACACACATACATCATGTGTGCATTGACATTATTGATATAATGTATGTCGTGCAATATTGGGAACAACACCCCACACACATGGACAAACTGTGTGACAAAAATACACATGGCATTTGTAGGATACAAACCCCTACCTAACTAAGTTAGATCACTTGTGAGGGTCGCAGTAGCAGAGTGTGCTATTTGCATTACTGGGAGGATTTCTTTCTCCTGCTGTACTTACAGGGTGCTGACATCATCAGTGTTTAGACAGTGGGATATGCAGCATGTGTTATATAATAATAGTTGCCAAAAGGGACATTTGTCATACACATGTAATTACACACACTACTCCCCCACACACATTGGGTACTTGCAAGATTCAAACCCCTACCTAACTATGTTATGACACTTGTGATAGATGCATTAGCAGAGCATGCTATTTATATTACTGTTGGGATTGCTTTCTCCTGCTGTACTTATAGGTTGCTGACATCACCAGTGTTTAGACAGTGGGATATGCAGCATGTGTTGTGTAGTAATAGTTGCCAAAAGGGACATTTCTCATACACATGTAATTGCACACACTACTCCCCCACACACATACTGGGCACTTGCAGGATTCAAACCCCTACCTACGTATGTTATGACACTTGTGAGAGATGCATTAGCAAAGCACGCTATTTGCATTACTGGGGGGATTTCTTTCTCCTGCTGTACTTATAGGGTGCTGAAATCATCAGTGTTTAGACAGTGGGATATGCAGCATGTGTTGTGTAGTAATAGTTGCCAAAAGGGACATTTTTCATACACATGCAATTGCACACACTACTCCCCCACACACATTCATACACTGGGCACTTGCAGGATTCAAACCCCTACCTAACTATGTTATGACACTTGTGAGAGACGCATTAGCAGAGTGCACTATTTGCAATACTGGGAGGATTGCTTTCTCCTGCTGTACTTATAGGGTGCTGACATCATCAGTGTTTAGACAGTGGGATATGCAGCATGTGTTGTGTAGTAATAGTTGCCAAAAGTAACATTTGTCATACACATGTAATTGCACACACTACTCCCCCACACACTGGGCACTTGCAGGATTCAAACCCCTACCTAACTATGTTTTGACACTTGTGATAGACGCATTAGCAGAGCACGCTATTTGCATTATTGGGGGGATTGCTTTCTCCTGCTGTACTTATAGGGTGCTGACATCATCAGTGTTTTAGACAGTGGGATATGCAGCATGTGTTGTCTAGTAATAGTTGCCAAAAGGGACATTTCTCATACACATGGAACTACACACACTACTCCCCCACACACATACTGAGCACTTGCAGGATTCAAACTCCTACCTAACTATGTTATGACACTTGGTAGAGACGGAGTAGCAAAGCACGCTATTCACATTACTGGGTATAATATTTGCTCCTGACATATGTATAGTTTGCTGACATCATTATGGATGAAGAGGTATGTACATCTGTGGCTATCCATCAGTACAGGGGAGAGCATATCTATGCATTAACTTTGCACAGGCACAGTGGCCTACTGTACTGTGGAGGCAGACGCCAAATACACTGTGGATAGCCTTCTGTATTCCCTAGGGACAACAGTCAAGTATTGCACTCTGCGGCCATATGTTTACCTGTCAGATGCAAGTATCTGTTGCTCATATACTGTTTGTGGGTCTTTATTGCCATAGCCTTCCCTATCTCTATAAACAACATGTGTACTGTGGGAGATGTTTGCATATGAGTTGGATCCAGTACTTTACTTATGTCTCTGTTGTAACTTCACTGTGTGCACTGGGCTGATGTCTGTATTGTGGGAGGTTCCTGTGTTAACACACAGACATGCCAGATATGTGTGTGCAACTGCTGAACTGTGACATGGCCTAAGTGTGTGAGCATGCCCAGTTCACAGTTTGTATGGCTTCTTGACTGCCATGTCTCATTTATCTAAGTGTGCGAGCATGCCCAGTGTGACCTTTCCTTATGTTGGGATCTGTGGACCACCACATTTCTGTTTGTGTGTGGACGCCATCTATATATCACATGTACAGTTGAGTGTTGGACATCAGGTTGTGTTCTTACTGCCCAACTGCTTTGTGTCTGAACCTAACAGGCATTATGCTGTGCCTGCAAGGTCGCCATGGGATAGTTTGCATACAGTTGTCATCATCCTTTCCTGCTGACCAAACAGTTATATTGTCGCATCGTGTACTGGTGCAGAACTTTCACTGTGGTGGACAGTATAATCGGTTTCAGTCCTATCACTGCTTGTAATATTTATAGTGAGCACACCAGACTGGTTGAGGGCCAGTTGTGCAGATATGACCATGTTGCATTTTGTTCAGATATGGACAGCATAGTACATGATTGTCCGACATTGTTAATGTATTCCACAACTTGTGTGGACAGTGACAAACAATGGCCATGTGCCCTAGTCCATTTGTAATGCTAGTCAGAGATTGTTTGTCCTTCAACACACATTTACTGGTGTTTGCCATGACATATGTCACGGTTAGTGTGCTGTGCCTCTGTCTACCAGTGACATACAGGTGTTATCTAGGGTACACCTACCATCTCCCATCCAGTCATCATGATTCCTCTGGATGACAGTCACTGAGAGACTCCCTGGATATCCTGTAGTGGGAGTATAGCCGTGGGTGGAGTGAGCTTCTGGGTCATGGCCCAATCAGTACAGCATGTCCTGTTTATGTCTGTGCTGGGGTTCAGGCCTGTCAGCTGCATAGTAGACCAGCATTCAGTGTTTACATGGTACCAAATGTCCATTGATACCAGGTTGGTCATGGCTCTATACATCAGGCACAGTTCACCTCCAGCCAGGCAGTATGGCACTGTGTGGAGCTGCAGTTTCTTTACTCAGGCGACACATGGCATCTGTTACAGCTCCGCGATCCTCCTGGTGGGGTATTTGTGTGGTCTTTCCAGTTGCTGCAGGTGTCTGCTACGGTACATCCCTGAAGGGCCATTGTACACAATTGTGAGGCTGCTGATGGATGACTGGAGAGGCACATTGACCTACCCTAACCAAGCTGTGCTTAACTTCATGATTAGATGGGTATATGGTATGTTTCTCTAACCACTACAGACACATGGTTGTCACATGCAGGATATCTATCACCTTGTGTCCCCAGGTCTCTTATTGCTCCTGATGTACTTACTGGGTTAACACCTATGTGGTAATTTCTGGCCATGTACTGTGTTTCCACAGGGGTTGACTATACACTACTCTGCATTTAGCTTGTTGACATGGCTGTGGCACCACTTGTGTGTTTCTATGTGTGCCTTTTGTAGGTTGCTTGTGTCAGCTGGAGGGTCCGATATGGTGGCCAGTTTGTAGTCCTCTGCAAACCTGTTCAGACAGAGTCCGTCCATGTTGGCCTGTACCTAAGTGACATATATAGCATACAAGAGAGGTCCCAGGACCATGCCTTGTGGGATGCCAGTTGTACCTGGTTTGCAGTCTGCCATGGCTACAGCATATCTGCCAGGTCAGTTCTGTCCTTGAGCTGGTTTGCAACCCATCTACTTGCATAGGGGTTATAGTTAGGCTGGTGAGCTTATCTGTACCGCCAACTAGGGTATTGTATGGAAGGGTTTAGCAAGGTCCAGATAGGCTGTGTGTTCAACATTCCCCACATCAATGGGCTTGGTGCACGTTTCACATGAGTCAGACATGTGTAAGGGGCAGGATCTGCCCTATGACAGCCACACTGGGTAGGGTCCAATGTCTGTAGGTACCCAATCTCGTTATTCATGGGATCCATGATCATCCTCTCCATTACTTTGCCAACCTAGATAGTCGGGGTTGATGGGTGATAGTTTGCAGTATCCATTCAGGCACCCCCTTTGTGGTGTGGGACCACTGTTGCTGTACACTGCTCTTTGGGTACATATCCTGTGGTAGGACTGATAGTGCGCAGTAATGCTATTTGCTGTACCATTCTTCTTACAGTACTTGTTGGACACAACCCAGGACACCATCTGGTACCATTGATGCTGTGTGCTGTGCTTTGTGGATGCTGGCTGTTACCTCAGCATCTGCAACGTCAGGGGGCCAGCACTCTCCTGGGATATATATTTGGCAGTTAGGTGCTGGTGGGGAGGTTGGAAGGAATCTGTTCTGTAGGCTGTTGGCAATGTGTGTGGGTTTGGTGTATTGTTTGTGATATTAGAGTGCTGTAGAGCATATCTGTGGATTATCACCATGGTTCCTACCATCAGGTAGGACAGCTGTGTGATAATCCTTTGTATCCTGCACAATTTGTATCATCATAGGTTCATAGGTTCATACTAGGCTATCTGCTCTGGCCTTGTTTGAGCATGGACAGACTTTGTGTGGGTCTCAACACCCCTTGCAATGTGCATATTATGCCCACGTAGGGTTTACTTTCCTAGATGTGACACAGGGATGGCCCCAGTGTACACCTACTATCTCCCATGCACTTCACCGGATTTCTCTTGTTGAGTTTGTGTGTGGAGCTCAGCCTATCATGGACTTGGATTCTGTTCCAGAGTGTCAGGAGCCTCTGGGTTATGGATCTGTCCCTCCAGCACATCCTATTAATCTATGTGTGGAGGTTCAGATATCTCACTGTGGTGTGTCTGCTGGATTTGGGGTTTCTGCAGTGGAGCATGTCCATTCATTCTGGATTGGACATGGCCTTGTACATCAGGCATACATCACCTCTGACTGTGCAGTATGCTTCTGAATTGGGCTGTGGTTTCTTCTGCCAGGCTGCAGATGTCCAATGTTTGGACCCTTTATCCTGTTGGTGGGGTACATTTGGGGTCTTTCTGACTGCTGCATGTGTAAGGTAAGGTACATCCAAACTGGGGCATTGTTGTCACGTATGGGCCTGATAAGGGAAGAGTATGGGGGCACAGTGACCTCTGTAGCTCTACATGTGCATCCTTTCATATTAAGGTGGGCGATATAGAAGGTCTTCCTGGCCACCTTGGCAATGTGAGTGTCACATGACAGGTAACCATCCACTTGTGTCCCTAGGTCCATGATTACTTCTTCCATACATAATGGATTGCCACCTATGTCATACTTTGTGTGTGCCTTGTTTGGTATTTGTTGAGACATTCATACTTTGAAGTGTCTTCAGGAAGGCTGGCTGGGGTACCTGGGTTTGTGTGTGTGTGGTCTGTAGCAGGCTTCACACAGGTACACAGTTTGAGACAGTGTTACTTGCCCGTGGATAGTCCATGCTGCTTCTTGCTGTGGTAACTACCTGGGGGTGTGGTTATTCTTGATAATTACTGGTAGCCACACTCCTATTGTCGTGTGTTCCATGTTTTGGAGCTGTAGAGCATGGTATGAGGCATAACCTGGTAGTATTAGGGTGCTCTTCTGGGCCTTGCCCAGGTTTCTGTTACAGAACACATATTACCATTCTCCATGCTGTGGTGTGTTTGGTCTGCATGCACCTTGCAGGTTAGACTTCTGGCATTGGGTAGCATTATGTCCAGGTTATTATCCCTTGTGATACCTATGGTGGTGGGTTTGTGTTTCCAGACTTACCTATTCCAGGCACAGTGGTGGTGACAACAGCCTTTGCCAGTATCTACACAGCCAGGTGTGCTGGGTGCATGCCATCCCTAGCAGGTGGGGCATCATGTCTTGCTCAGCATGTCAGCCCAGTCTGTCAGCCATGTGTTCCCCCTTGCTAACAGCAATACCTCAGCCAATTATTGTACTTGATCTTGTTGTCTTCATAGTGTGGCATCATGCTTGGTGAGGGTGAGATGTTAGGTTGGGTCTTCATGTCTGCATAAACTAGATGGTGTTACATTGCTTAACACATGGCAATCATGCCTCAGGTGGTGCTGCAGGGCTGCCTCTGTCGGATGCACATACTACACTCCCTGTACATGTTTGAGAGCAGGTTGTATCATGTTAGGCATCCCTGTTACTATATGAGTGAGTCAGAGAGGGGCATCATTCCCAGGGTTCCTACTGAGCCAGTGTATGTGCTAAGCGTTGCCTCTTTGCCAAGGCCAGGGCATACTGGGCACGCCTCCTTCTGCCTACTGGGGCAGGCTCAGGTTGTTCCTCCTCTGAGTCACGCTCTGTCTGTGATGGCCTTGGCAATGGTGGGGGGCTGTTTGTCCCGGCCCTGTGCTGGTCCTGCTGCAGCTGTTTTTGCAGGATCATATTATGTAGCATAGCACATACCATGACAATTTGGGTACATGTAGTTGGTGAGTACTGCAAGGCTCCACCAGATGTGTCCAGGCACCGGAACCATGACTTGAGCAGCCCAAACACATGCTCTATTACATTACGTGTTTGTGCGTGTGCCTCATTATGGCGTTCCTGTTCAGGTGTGTGTGTGTTTCTGATGGGTATCATCAGCCACGGCTCCAGTGCATAACCTGCATCCCCCACTAGGTGACCATGTGGGATGTCCCCATTGGCAAATGTCTGGCACAGCTGCGTCAAATGCCAGATATGGGAATCATGGTAGCTCCCAGGGCAGCCAGCACACACATTCATTATTATGCCCTGGGCATCACACACGTCCTGGCAGTTGATGGAGGGGAAGCCCTTGTGGTTAATGTAGGCCCTACCCTGCTCACCGGCTGGTGCTTTGATGCGTATGTGCGTGCAGTCTATTGCACCCACTACCTCAGGGTATTCCGCTATTTGCTGGAAGAGATGCATATTGCTGGCCAATACCTCAGGGGCATTGGGGAAATATACATGCTCACCGACATGTGCTGACATGGCATCCAGGAACTGGTGCAGTACCCTGGAGGCTGATGCCTGTGATATCCCCATCATATCACCAGTTGGTCTCTGGAAGGTACCTGTTGCTAGTATTCTTAGGCCAACACATACCTTAGTTTCCACTGGGATGGGTTCCCCTCTGTTGGTTCTATGTGTGAGGCATGGCCTGCACAGCTCAACAATTTGCTGCAGGAGGTCTCTGTCCTCTCTGTAGCACTCCACTATCTCCAGCTCATGTAACCCCTGGTAGGTGACCCTGGGCCTGTACACTCTTCTCCGTCTCCTCACTGTGGGTTTTCTGGCAGCATTTCCATTGTCACCACCCTCAGCAAGTCTCCTATGTCTCCTTATGACAGCTATGGCAGCCCCTAACATGTTTGGTCTGAGTGCAGCTTTTTCAGTTTTCACTTCTACTAGCTTACTCCTGTCTTGCTGTGTCTCTTGAGAGAAACATACTGCAATGCTGTTTGCAGTGTTTTAAGTGCTGGGCTGGGCTTGTATTCTGCCTGTGTAATTGCCTGCTTCTAATTGTTTTCACCTGCTACCTCTACAAGTATTCCCTGCTAGCTTCCTACTATTTCTTCTGCTTCCTTTTTCCTCTTTGATTCCTCAGGGGGGAGCAGCGCGCATATTAGCGAAAACACGCTCACAGTGGCTACCACGCGCGCACACATGCTTACACAGACTAGAATCTGCTTATTCAGGTTAAAACGCGTGCACACCAGTGCAAACAGGTTTACAGATCTTTAAACAGGCTCCTACATGCTTACTCTGCCTTACACGCGCGCACTCTGTCTTACTCTCGGTTCCCAGCGCGCGTACACGCGCATGCACGCACAGCAAGAAACTTTGGTGTTGGCCACAGTGTACACCTTCCATTTCTTGACTTTCCCATGCTTATTTGTTGACACTCCTCTTTTTATGCTGTGTGACTGACATCTTTCACATACCACTTTGCTCCAATGAGCTTGGTTTCTTCCTGACATTCCCCCCTGTGATGTCACCTATCTCCTACTCTGTTACTCCCCCTTATCTAACTCTTACACTACACGGAATGTGCTCATTTGCTATGTGACAGTGTGATTCACTGTCCTACCACTCATTTACATAGGATTGCCTACTAATGCTTAGTTACATGTCTTATACTCAGCTTCCTCCCTTAGCAACCACTAGACGGTGGCCATGTTGTTTTTGGTCTGCTAGTCCCTGCATTGCAAATCCATGCATTACATAAAACCCACATTTGTGGGTTTCAAACCTTTATTTTTCTGTTTTATATAGCGCAGCCCGTTTGCGCGGGACTGCGCTGCGTTTAAACATCACCGATCTCTGAAAAAAAAAATATTTTATTTCATGTTTGCATCGGGTTAACATGCCAATGGCCACATATTTGGCCATCAGCATGCTGACTGCAACATTTGCACACTTTATTTGGAGCTGTCATGGCTCTGTTGTGTTATTTGCAGTAACGTACTCAGTTGTCAACTGAGTACATTTCTGCACCTAACACGACTCTTACACGGGCTGGTTTCAGCTTCAAGGATCGCTAATCTACCTCATTTGCATGCCTTTCGGCTGCAAGTGGAGTGATTAGCATATCCACGCCCTGCCCATGTAAGAGTCGTTTTAGCTATCTCTTACACAGGATTTTGGGCTGTTCCTGGATCGCGATGGCTGCATGGAGTCTTACACGACTCTTAGACTCCGTGCAAGCCATCGTGAATCCTGCCCTTAGAAACCCAAAAGATATGGAGAAATTAAAAGGCAGTTTGTGCATGTTACTAAACAAATGAGTATGGAAAGTGGTGAGGCCAATAAGGCTAGTGCATGCACAATGTCATGTGACACTGTCTTGCCCTTTCAGCTGGAAAATGAACACGGAAAGTGAGGAAGTCCATAATGGTAGTGCATGACTCTGCCTTACTCGGGCAACTGCTGCCACTTATTAAATGGCATTGACCAACTCCTGAGCAAAGCTAACTAATTTTGCTACCAAACAAGACATGCATGTCTTAGAAAAATTATTAGTATGGTGAATAAAACATTTAGCAAACGTGTGGCATGGCTACTACCTTCATAATGGTCACCAAAAATCTATGCAAATGTGCAATAAAATGAGAGAAGGAAAACATACTAAGTAGAATCAAACATTCACTTCTTACATGTATGTGTGATTTCTGAGGTCCAGTTTTATGCTATAAATTGGACTCAAAGACCAATTTAGTACAATGTAGTAAACCATCATCTTTAGCAGAAGGCAAAAACTTGTGTAGTGAGCTTTAGTTAAGCAGTTACTATCCTGTAGCAACCACTCCCCTTTTTACACCAACCACCCTCTTTGGAGATACCCCAACCATTCTTAAATTCGTCCACTACTCCACACTTAACCACCCACTCTAGTGGCATAGTCCATATTGCCACCACTCTCCCTGTAAGGTACTTCTTCCTTATTTCACAAATAAAACAAATTTCCTCTCTGCTCCCTTTCAACCCTTTGTCTTTCTTTTGAGATATTCTCCCTGACAGTCTCATTTTATACTATGTACTCCAATCATATCACCATAAATGCAAGAAAGTAGTTATTTTTTACCATTTCAAGTAAGTGGTAGTAGCATGTACCTTGGCAAAAAGCTATAAAAGGGAAAATCTCTAAAGAAAAACAACATATATTTTAAGCCAACAGAGCCAGGTAATCTCCTGCATTGTACCAGTAAGCATCCACTGCACATACCTTCAAAGACTCAAAATCAAAACTATTTAGACTTGGCGGAAACACTTTTCTTGTAACAGTGAATTGTCTTTAGATGTCTGACAACTTCTTTAAAATGTTACAGGCAAGGCTGTGAAGATAGAAAAATAAATACTATTTTTAATAGAGAAGTTAACAGAAAACTGAGTTCAGTGTTAAAGCAATGCAGCCATTAGGCTGGATTCAGTAAAGTTTGCAGAATCAGGAGCATTCAGTTGAAATCAAAACTTGCAGATAAGCCTGTAATATGTAAACATACCTCAGTGAACTTAGAATATCTTGGTGCATAACAGAGTTTCTCAGTAAAAATGGCAAACTGTATATCAGTCACAGCTACTCTGTTAGTCATGAAAACTGTCTCATGCAGCATGATGTACATTAACAAAGTTACAGAAATACTTTCCCAGTCTAAGCTGCCTAACATTCGTAAATACATATCTACAACATTCCCTGCAGTAAGCAGGGAGACAACTATGGGATATCTCCGTAAGTCATTTATTAGCAAATATAGATTCCAGAAGAATCCATAACATTTCTAATAAAAAAAAAATAATAAAGGCAAAGGGAAATCACAGCCATATTGCACAGCTAACAGTAGCTAACAATGGGTGTGGAACATGGGTTCATAGGTTCAGAGGTTGGTACTAGGCTATCGGCCCTAGGGCCTATACAAGCCTAGCCATAACAATTCTCTGGCTATATCTTCCCACACTATTTACTTCCCTGGACCCCTGTCTAGCAGGGCGACTGACATGATCCCCGGGGTGAATTTCCTTTCTCCCATCCAATCATCAAGGTTCCTTTTGAAGATGGCCAATGTGTGGTGGGTAACACAGGTAACAGACACACCCAAGGAAATATGAAGATAGAAATCCAGATGTGGGGTATGGGTGAAGAAGAGGGACACACAAGAGATATGTTGAAAGAGAAAAATCTGAGGGACTGTCAGAGGGCCATGGGCAATGTTTTTTTTTTTGGGGGGGGGGGGTAGGCCCTGTTTTTTTTAAGAATAGAAGGAAAGGTAAAGACACGGAAAAAGGAAGAGAAGGTCAACACAGCAGGTATACCCATAATAAATATCACAACACATGACAGACAAAGGTCAGAAACAAACAATAAGGAGAAATACATTACACAGAAAATGGAAAGTTGACAAACAGGGTGGGGATGCTTACCAGCCATGGGTAAATGCAGAAATACATATATACCTATGCACTATTATGAGATGTTGCAAACCATGTGTCAGTCATTCATGGATGTGTATGATTGATGGCAGCTGTGTGTTGTAGGGTAATAAATAGGGATCACTGTACACATCAGATAAATAATCTAATATCCAAGCAGTCTGTCAGCAGTCAAAGTGCAAGCCAAGCAACATCACAGAAGAACAAATGCAGCCTCTGGAATGCTGGAGAATACCACCAGAGGACAAAACAGAACCTCTGATCATGCATGTGAAAAGCAGACAATCAAGTCTAGAGCCAAACAGCAGTATCGCAGCAAAGCAGCAAACTGGATGCTACCTACACAAAGGTATAGGTATACACAAACTAAACAGATGTGTAATGGAATGCATACATCACAAACATATACTGTGTCAAAGGCAACACACAGGTATAGGCATATATGTATGACCATATTTCACACACATATGTCATGTCAAAGGCAACAAACAGATGTAGGTGTATATGTATGACATTCAGTGGTCTAATGTGAAATTATTTGAAAGCAATGGCAATACACATACACACACAATAATAATATATAATAATATATAATAATATATCACTTGAAATCTATGATTAATGCTATATAACCAATAGCAGGTTGTGCACATGAATTGTAACAACATACACTGGTTAATATATAACACGAGTATAACAGGAAGAAGGATCTATTCTGGGCAGCGACTTGTGTGCATATGTCTTGCATCTGTCTAATGGCTATAGAGTTGGCACAAGTTGACCTTGTAAAAAAAACAACTACATGAAAATGGACAAGAATTTCAACAAAGGTGAACATATACCATGCATGTGTGCAAGCTATATGACATACCTGCAAGGGGAGAAGGGAGGTGAACAACATATGATCATAGGATAATAGGAGATTACTAGGCTGATGTTCCTGGGCCCCTTACAAGCCTAGCCAAGAGTTTATCCCCCACCCAAAAAAAAGAGAAACCTCAGTCAGCACCTGTCACCCCTGTCAATGAGAGACAAAGGTGGAACCCCTGGGACAAATTGATGGTTTCCCATCCACTCATCAAGATTGCATTTGAAGAGGGTCAGTGAGATACTCTGTTTGACATGTATGGGCAGTCTATTCCAGAGATGGAGGAGCCTCTGGGAAACAAACCTGTCTCTCCAGCAGGTTTTGTTGATGTATATTAGATTTAGACCTATCCAGTGGGTAATGCATGAGGAGTTAGACTTATGGATATGGAGCATCTCTAGTAGGGCAGAGTCTGAGATTGCCTTGTAGGTGTGTCACAGATCACCTCTGAGCAATCTGTATGATACTGATTAGAGTGATAGTGATTTAAGCCTGTCCACATAGGATAGGTGTTGGAGGCCATGGATTCTCTTTGTGAGGTATTTCTGTGGCATTTCCAGTTGGTGCAGATGTTTGGAGAGGTACATATCAAACAGGTCATTATACTCAATTATAGGAGTAATAAGGGAGGAGTACAGAGAGGTAATAACCTTTTTTCTGGATGCAATCCCTTTACATATGAGATGAACTAAGTAAAAGGCTTTTTTGACCACCACTGTCACATGATGGTCGAATATGAGATTGTTATCAACCTGAGTACCCAGGTCTCTCATCACAGGCTGTGTGCTTAGGGGGTTGCCATTGATGTGGTAACGTGTTTTTGCCGAATGGTATGATAATACATTTTTTGCATTTAACTTAAGGCCATGACTTTGGCGCCAGTCATTTGTAGCTGTGAGACTCTCCTGCAGTATGTTAACATCAACTGGGGAGTCAATGACAGCACCCAACTTACAGTCATCTGCAAACTTGGTCAGCCACAGGCACTTTGTCTTTGCCTTGACATCTGAGAAGTATATGCCAAACAGTAGGGGTCCCAGGACAAATCCCTAGGGAACACCACTAGTGGCAGGTCTGCTGTCAGAGGTGGCAATGCCTAATTTGACCTTGTGGGTCCTATCTGTGAGCCAGTCAGCCACCCATATGACTATATAGGGATCAACACCAAGTTGTGTTAGTTTTTTGATGATGCCTGAGTGGGGGATTGTGTCAAAGGCCTTCGCCAGGTCAAGGTAAGCTGTATGTACTGACTTTCCCCTCATCCAGGGCCTTGGTGACAGTCTCAAAGAAGTCAACTAGGTTCAGTAGGCAAGATCTGCCCCTGACGAATCCAAATTGGGTGGGGTCAAGTGCTTGGAGATTGCCTATGTCCTTGTTTATGAGATCCATAATAATACGCTCCATGACTTTACAGATCAGACTTGTCAAGCTAACGTGGCAGTAGTTTCCCAGGTCAGTAGTGGCACCACCTTTGTGCAAAGGGATGACAAAGGCAGTTCTCCACTCTGCTGGAATGAAGCCTTTAGTTAGGATGTGGATGAACAGGGTGCTCAATGGCAAAGCTAGTTCTTGCTGGAGGTGGTGCAGAATACAGCCTGGGATGCTATCAGGTCCCATGGAAGCTGTGTTCTTTGCCTTGGATGAGGCCTTTAACACTTGATCTACAGAAATGCGAGGTGTGGGACAAGTATCGGGGGTATTGACTTGGTCTTTGGGGGGATGATAAGGGGGTGAAGTTTGCACTGAACCTATCAGCCAGCAGATTGGCTAAGTCAGCAGGATCAGTGTAAGTGGTACCATTAAGTACTAGTTCAGAACAAACTTGGGCTTTGTCATGGAGGTTCCTTACATAACTGAAGAAGAGCTTGTGGTTTCCCTTTGTTTTGGAGGCTAGTTTCAACTCATAATTGGCTTTGGAGGTTTTCACTAGTGATCTAATTTGCTTGTTGAGACAGAGGAGGGGTTTTTTCTGATTTGGAATTTGTTCCTTTTAACCCTTAGACAACAGTGTCTTCCTTTTATTGTAAAGCCTGTTGATAGAGGATGTCCACCAGACAGGTTTATGTATCCTTGAGGAACAGAGTTTAGTTCTTTTGGGTATGGCTGAGTCCATGCAGTTGTACAAGTGCTTGTATACTGCACTGGCGTGCTGTTCAGCATAGTTGTCTACATCATCTGAGGGGGGCGGTGGTGTGAAGCTGCTGATACCCTCCCTTAGAAGGATGTAGTCAGTGTTTGAGAAGTTTTTTAGCCTGGTTTCAGCTGGGGAGGAGTTGGGTGGGATAGAAACTTCGAATGAGACAGACCAATGATCTGATCTCACCAGGGAAGAACATACTATGGGAGTGGTGCAGTAGTCGCCCATGTTGGTGAGAACCAGGTCCAGTATATTATCTCCCCTTGTGGGGGATAAGACCAGCTGATCTAGTGCATTAGAATTGATGATGGCGCAGTGGTGCAACAGTAGCATTGTCACCTCACAGCAAGAGGTTCTCGGGTCTATATTACGAAAGCGAAAAACCCTATGGGTGAATACCAAAACATCGACCCCTATACCATGAACTGCGAAAATCCCGAATGCACTAACCATCAAACTGTCATAGTCAGCCAACCCCACCACTAGCTATATACTACCTACCCAAATAAAATAAATAAACCACATACATATACCGTGTCAAAGGCAACACACAAACACCAAACCCTACTTCTAACCTAAAGTAAAGCACAAAGCCCTACTTCTAACCTTACACTAAACCCCACATACACAACTAACTATGCACTATCCTTAACCCCTCCCTGACCCAGAAGTCCGTAACTACCGCACACGTCCCATACAGACATACACCCAAACAAAACAAATAATCCACATACATACATTTCACAAACCCCTACCTCCAACACTACTAAACTCCACATACAAAACTATCTCTGCACTATCCTTAACCCCTCCCTAACTCTAAGGTCTGTAACTACCGCACACTTCCCCTACGAAAATATTCACAAACAAAATAAATAACCTACATACATACATTTAACAAAACCCACCTCTAACCCTACACTGAATCTAATATACATTACTTATCTAAGCACTTACCTTAACCCGCACCCTATCCTAAACTCCGTAACTATCCAACACTTACCTTATGCAGCTAATACACAGACGGGCCAACCATGTAAATTCGTTATTTCCATTTTCGCGTTTCCGATTTTCGCTCTAAGTCCACTTCGCGCTATATGGTTCGATGTTTACATACTCGTGTAAACATCTTTTCACTTTCCTAATATAGACATGAGGTTCTCTGGTTCATTTCTTGACTGGGGTGCCTTCTGTGTGGAGTCTGCATGTCTTCCCTGCATTGGTGTGGATTTCCTCAGGGTACTCTGGTTTCCTCCCACGTTACAAAGACATGCATCTGGAGCATTTCTCTCAGGGCATCCACTGAAAATTGGCTTCATTACAAGTCAGACTTTCCTGGTAAACAAATGTTAAATAAAAATAAAATAAATAAAATGAAGTCAAGGAATCATTGGGTGAGTACATTAGTGCAGGAATAGTTCACCTAGTCTATGGTGGGGTAGTTAAAGTCACCAAGGATCAGGGTGCTAGGGGGTACCTTGATGGAGTCAAGCAGGTCCAGGTAGGAGGTGTGGGTGTCCTGAGACATGGAGGGGGTCTATAGCTGACTATAACTTGAATGGGTGTTTTTCCCACTGTCAGTAATTCCAGTACATCATGTTGGCAAACCAGTCTGGAGGTGTGCCTGTCTTTAATGAAGATAGAGACTCCACCACCCTTAGTCTTTCCAACCTCATTTTGGGGTCAGAAAGTGTAGAATGAGGTATAGACTGGTAAGGCAGGGGTGCTCTCTGCAGCCCTGAACCAAGTTTCTGTGACTGCACAGAAATCAGCATCTTCCAGTGTGAGGATCACCTCTAGTGAGTGCATTTTCAGATTAAGGCTCCTAGCATTGAGCAGCATGACCTTCAATTTGCTTTTTGACAGCTCTTTTATGTTGGAAGATTTGTCTTTGGGACATGGCCTAAAAAAGGCATGATGGGGAAGGCAAGAGCTTTGGCCAAGATCCAAAACCCCAGAGTTGACAGGCGGAGGCCATCTCTGGCAAAGCATCATAACCTGTCAACCATGTAATCACCTTAGAAAGACACCAGAAACTGAGCCAATTGTCAAGGAAGACATGGCATCAAAGCTCTGTATGCAAATGATAAAGCAGGACAATGTAAGGTGAGATTGCAAATGCATGAGTACACCACATAGGGTGGTTTTGAAGTCAACCCAAACTACATTGAAGTGAATGGCTAATGTATGTCACATGGGCAGACAGCACTGCTGATGTCAACAAAAATGGGCATGTATAAATCATATACACAGTATTGTGCAATCATATAACAGCAAAAGACATAGGTAAGCAAGCTAAGAATTGGTATTACAAAGACATGTATACTGTCGTGCCAATGTAAAACAACACGTGGAATAAATTGCGGCAGGTATATATCACTGACCTTGGTCATGACTGAGCAAAGAACAGTCCTGTGAGCAACATTACAGGATGTTCACATGAAGTCAGTGACTGCTCACAATTTCAAGGTACTGCAGTGTTTCTGTATTGATTGTAATATGTGCAGAGATATGTATATATATCATTGTATATGCAGACCATTTGCTGAAATGTGTGAATTAATTTTAATAAGGAATGGATGTGAAAATGTAACATAGACCAAAAAAGGCATACTGTACTGTTACTGAATAAATTAACATTAACACAGTTTATATATGCATGTTACATTGGTGGTCTAAGCATTCAGTAAAGGAGGACTGCCCATATGTATCAGATACAATTATTTAAACCACCATTGCGTCAGCCTTGCCAGCACATGCCAAACACAATGCTGGTATGCCAGTGTGACATGACAGGTATAATTCAAAAAGACATGGACAAGGACATGTCATTCTGTTGAACATACATGACATAGCAAACCACAAATCATACTCATAACACTGTGGTATTTTTGGAATACAGGCAATATTTGTTTGCTGTTTGTTGTCAGCACAACACATGTATAGATATTAACTGTTGCACCAGTAGCAGCATGTTAACTCCTGAAACTCATGGACAGCTTAATGTTGAAAGAAAGTCTAATGTGGTAATGTTTGTCATGTCCCCTTTGAAACATAATGCTAAATGTCCCACGACATCTGCAGTGTATGTTTGGATGTGTACCATAATCATGGCAACAAAATGTAATACATGCACAAGTGTACACATCAGTCCAATCACTGATATGACAAACACCATGGTGACAGACTTACACAAGTGGATCACACAGAGAATACTTATAGTGCTGAGGGACCACCGTGATGGGGATGAACATCTTGAATGATCTCCCAAGATACTTTCCTGAATAAGTCCCGCATAGCCTATGCCATGTCTTAGAAAAAATTCCCCATTGCATCCCTCATCTGTAACTGAAAGATACCAGTCACCACCACCCAGATCTGCTCTTGATAATCACCTTGTTGGTGTGGTGGGCATTGTCTCCTCCGGGGTATGGCAGGGATGATGGCACATGCAGGTCCAGCTTTCTCATTGTCATCTCATCTCTGTCTTGGTCCTCATCTTTATCAGAGGACTCTGGCAATGGTCTGTCATGCGCTCATCTCTGATGGCTGATGGGTGAACATCCATGGGTCCCATGCTCTATCAAGGTCAATCACAATGCAAGACATCAGTTCATGAATTCAGTATGAATAAACAGATGAGATGCATTGCTATTTTGATTGATGACCTCACTAGCCTATTAACAGCGGTAGATCCACTGTAATTATGAGTGTACATATTTCACATTGACACATTTGGTATTAAATACCTGCTAGAGTGCAGTACTTCTTCAAACCTAGGTCCTCTCAGCAGAAGATATGCATTCTGCACCTGTATTGTGCAGCTAATCTTAAGAATTAAATGATACATTGCCCTGATGCACAAGTGTTGTACTCTGTGCTGGCAAAGACACATCTCCCATACTATATGGACAAGCAGCATAAATGTTCATTATATAAAGTGAGAGAAATAGACGTATACAGAAACGTAAGAAAATGGAGTCTAAGTCTTCACCTTGCATACCTCTGCTAAAAGGGGATGCAAACATATATTGCTATAATTTGGTAGTCCCATACGAATACTGAACACAGCAAGGGTGTAATATATAGTCGAGTAGACGTTTATAAATGCTGAAACACTTCTTTTTTCCCCTGATTGTATATTTTTATTCCAGTGTGAATCACATTCATACACCTGTGAGAATGAGACTCAGAAATCCTAATCAATAATGGAGACATTTTTATCATAAAAACAAAAGATTTGGTAACTTTTTCATTTATATACCTTGACATATTCAAGGCAAACCTTGATAACTGGATGGATAGCCTCAAATTCTCTCGTAGTCTATCTTGTGTTGCTCTCCTTAAGGGTGAAGGAAACTTTTGAATATGTCTGACCGTCTAAGCTTCTAACAGTCTGTCGACCAATTGCCTAGTATTTACCTACTTTATTCTTGTTTAAGTTGTTTACAGTGTTTGTGAGTTATTGAACACCTACAAAAACAATGATAAGACATTCAGTTTATTATGCTTTTCACACTGAAATTAATATCTGGTTGATACATAAATTAATAAAAAATGTTTGTACACCATTATGTCCAGTGGGTTCTTATTAAGTTATAATACAGGGGAAAGAAAAGTAAGGTTTTATGCACTTTTCATTTACATTTGCTCAGCAAAATGTACCATCCCTTATTAACAAAATAATGAATTCTGCTTCTGATTGGTGTAATGAAATTCATCCAAGTTATTTGGTATGGCATTGGTTGGTCCTCTTTCATTCCACCAAGCATCATACCTGGAGAAGTTCGTGCAAGAAGGCTTGGAAAGAAATCTATGCAGCTCTTATCCCAACATTT
>NC_056744.1:292397478-292504978 GCF_019279795.1 Protopterus annectens
AATACATTATGTGAGGCCTGGTGGCAAATGAGGTCAGACTGATTTGCTTTGTCTCTGTCTTGAACATTCTTTTGATCTTTGAAAAGCTGAGACACATAATTGGTTCTAGCCTGCCCACTGGATTACTAAAGTTTCTATTTTTCATATAAACTCTCAAAACAGAGCATACAATATTTTGATCTCTAAGGAGAGAGCTTTTTGCTCATCAAGATAACTTTCCCTTGGTATTTTTACTTTGGGTAGATGCTCTTTGAATTGCTTTCAGAAATAATGTTTTTTTTTTCAAAAATGGATATAGTATTTTATGCAAAATGAAATTCATGTGTGATAACATGTTAGAAACCAGCTCATTTTACAAATATAATTATTCAGCATTGTGTTACTCATTTTTATTTTCTGTTAGCCGTAAAACAAAACAATAATCTTTGCAAGACTATCAGCTTACAAATTGAGCAGATAAAGGAAAAGGAAATGTAGGTTCCTTTGCTCAGCTATCCCTAATAAACATGAGGAGACACTGAGGTAATGGGTCAGGTCTGGAGAGCGGTCGACACAGCAAATCTAAGAGAGATGTAGCTTTGCATTATACAGCAAATATACATCTCACACTGACATCTGTAATCTGTGACTCCCTAAGATGACAAGAAAAAACAATCTTATTACTGTCATGATTTTCCCTTCAGCTGGATGTGGTTGACTCAAGTCTCACTTTGAAAATGTTGCATGTGTACTGATAAGCCAGGTGGGTTATACACAACAAAGATACTGTAATATAACATCTGTGTATTATAGACACATTTTCACTCCTAATGATGTAATGCCATGTAATACAAATGCGGCTGAATTTACAGATGAATGCTTACTCACTAAATACTACATGTGGACCCATCAGAAGTTATTGCCCTCAGAGATCTTAAAAAGATTTTTGTTTTTGGGCCATGAAACTTGAAATGGACAGATAATGGCCATAAGTGATGAGGTGGTCAAAGGCCTAGTTATCTGAAGGAAAGAACATAATGTGATATCAGGGAGTGATTATCATCCACTAGGTTAGTGAAAGGTGGGTGTCTCAGGGATTAGTTTTGAGCACTTGTTTTGCTAACGTGTTTATTTATTATATATCTCTCTGTAGGTCTTAACAGAAAAATGAATTATTTTCAAGTTACAGACAGATGGGTAGAAAAACAAAGTTCAGTAAAAAAGAAAGCGTATCTGAGGATTTAAAAATACTGGTACAGTGACTTAATAAATTTGACTTTCAATTCAGTGTTAAAGAAGTACAAAGCTACTTTTTTCAGTAAGAGAGAGAGAGAGAGATCTTGGTTAATTATTAAGATGTCAGTATACTCCGGGAGGGTCTTATTCAGACCAGTGAATGGTGTCTTAGTTATGGTCTCAAACTGGGGTCTATATTATAAGATCGAAACTTTAGGTAATCAAATACCTAAAGCTTGATCAGTAAGTATCGAAAGCTAAAAACAACGAACGGCCACTTCTGCAAATTTTTCATCAGGGAAAAAATTTATTTGGCCGTTATGCATAAGTTGCCCTTTTGTCCAATGTAGAGTGATGTCAGAGTTGGTATATTTAGTTAGGGGGGGGTGTTGTTTGATTTGGGTTTAAAAGCTTTTTTTTTTAATACGGCCAAGCAAATTCTTTCCCTGTGTGGAACTGGCCATTAGTGGTTTTAGCTTTCGATATTTACAGATCAAGCTTTAGGTATTTGACTAACTGAAGTTTCAATCTTATAATATAGATATTGAAACTGAATGCAGAGAAATGCATCATCATTCCCTTCAGCAAAAATAATGCCACTTCACACTATCAAATGAGCAACAATACCTTAAGTACCTAAGAAGTGGTAAAGGATCTGGAATCACAAGTTGACTGTGACCTTAACTTTGACCACTCTGTGTCTAAAGTAATAAGGAAGGCTTTCTATGTAGCACAATTGATTAGTAAAGGCATCGCATCAAGAGCAAAAAAGGTTATAACCCCTCTGTACTTGGCACTAATCAAGCCCATAATTGAGAATAATGCCCCGTTCGGCATGTACCGTACAAAGCACCTACAGCTATTGGAGAGTCTTCTTAGGGGAGACTAATGCCTGGCTTACAAAGCAATCTCAGACCCTAACCTAATGAACTTGCTTCACACCCATAAATCAAATGAGACTAGAGCTGCCCATTCCAGGGACATAAATATGGCCTGTGACTTAAATAGGACATGCTTGAGGGACAGATTTGTCTCCAAGCGACTACTGCATCTTTGGAATAGGCTATCAATCCTTCTGCATTGCTTACACATACAATGCTTTGTCCTAATAATGTCACTTCATATATATTCCTTCATTTTTTTAACCTCTGTTATAAAGGTCATGATAATGATTATAGACCTGCGGCCCTCACGTCCATCATTAGGAAAAGCTTTGAAAGGTTGGTCAAAAAACACCCGACAGCAAACCTTCCAACAGCACTTGAGCTGTTGCAATTCACATACCGTGAAAACCACTCCATGGCAGATGCCATCTCTGTTGCTCTGCATCTCACAATGGCATACATAGAAAATAAAGACAGTTATGTCAGAATGTTGTTTATTGATTTCAGTTCAGCATTCAATACAGTGACCCCACAACAACTAATAGAAAAACTTGTCCACCTAGCTGTTAATAACCACATGTGCAATTAGATCCTGGACTTTCTGACTGGAAGACCCCAAAGAGTATTTGTGGGCAAGAATTCTTCATAGAGCATCTCTGTCAACACAGCAGTACCTCATGGCTGTGTGCTATGCCTGTTACTGTTTACTATCTTGATCCACGGCTGTAAAGCCAGATTTAACACCAATCACATAATTAAGTTTGCAGATAACACTACAGTTGTGGGCCTTATCAGCAAAGGAGAAGAAAAACCTTACAGGAAAGAAGTGCGTTCTCTGACTGACTGGTGTGGCAGGTATAATCTTGACCTCAATGTCATCAAAACCAAGGAGATCATAATAAACATCAGGAGAGTACATTCAGCTCACTCCCCTCTCATGATAAATGGGCAGGTAGTGGAAAGGGTAAGGAACACAAAATTGCTGGGGGTCTACATAGCAGAGGATCTTTCTTGGTCAACCAATACTGGCCACATGGTAAAGAAGGCCCATCAATGCTTGCACTTCCTTAGGAGATTGAGGAAAGCAAGCCTACCTTCCTCTATCCTCTCCACCTTCTATAGGGGCACCATAAAAAGTATCCTAACATGCATCTTCACGGTGTTGTATGGAAGATGCTCAGCTGCAGATCTGAAAGCCCTAAAAAAGATAGTCAGAGTTGCTTTGAAAATAACAGGATACAAACTTCCAGGGATACAGGATCTATACACAACGTGTTGTTAAGACAGAGCAACAAAAATAACAACTGATCCTACACATCCTGCTTTTGAACTGTTCACATGCCTATCGTCTGGCAAAAGATACTGCAACATATGCTGTAAAATGATTAGGTTCAAGAACAGTTTCTTCCCTCAAGCGATTAGACTCTTGAACTATGGTATTAATCTCAGGGGTGTGAAACGTTGACAAGTCTTGTGATAACCAAACAAGAGTGCAACAACAACAAGACAACACAACCAGCTTATCAGTTTACAAGAAAATCATGTGCTATACAACTGTTAGATATTCTCATAATATAGATAACATGAGAATTACATTGTGCAATAAGTACAGGTACAATAAGGAACCAGCCGGCTGCTATAGTGGTGTATGGAACAATTGTAGTAATAAGTAATCATATAAATGTCTAATAGAATGGTTAATGTTAGGTCTGATGCATGTATAACTGTATGTATGTATATGTCTCTTCTAAGCAAGTGCAATTGTATGTATGCATTTGTCTTCTCAATTTGAGCATGATGCATGTAATTTCGTTTAGACTTCACTTGTGGCTAAATGACAATAAAGTTTACTTTGACTTTGACTAAAGTTCATCTCATATTGTTTAACCTCCTACATAACCATTTGAAACTCATTGATATAAGGGTTTACCCTAGTCCTTCATTTTCTTGTAATACATTTTTAAGATACGAACAACAATAAGAACAGTAGCAGTTTCTTAGCACTTGAAACCTCAGGGTCCAACTTGCAACTCAACAGGAACATTTCCTTCAAAACAGTGACTTTATCATGAATTATCATTCCTCTGTCCCTTATCAGGCTTGCTTCTATTCTGCTAACCTAGAAAAGCCACCGAAAATGTCATCCCACTTATTATTCTATTCCATATCACATCTTTTGCAGTGACTTGGGATAGTTAGGAACATATGATTCTGCTTAATTTGGGGTGTAAACATATCTGTGAAAGTATTTCCAACCAATCTGGCAGCATCTTGTAGATTTGTGTGTGTGCTCCAGGAAGAAATCTACCTGCCAGTCTCTTCCCCCACTCCTCAGAATTAGTGTTCCGTATTTCATTAGCAGGACTGGTTCTTTTCACACCAGTAACATAGGATCTAGTTTCTACTATGATATTAACTGACTCTCATGGCACTCCTATAGTACTTCCTTCTCTTCATTTTACTTATACTCCACCATCAGTTCAGTATAGAGGAGAAACTCCCTGTTCAAAGGATAAAGCTCTGTTTTGCTTCTTTCCATTGCATTAAAGATCACATCACAGACATCTGTTCCCCAAAAAAAATGACTTCTTGTCTAGCCTCCTTCAGTTCATCCTAGCCATACCTCTTTATATCTTAGTGCAACAAATCTGGACAAAGCCACAGGAATGGTGGGCAAAGGCACAAAAATAGGGATAGCTTTTTAAATACTGCTTATATAAACTTAGAAATGTTATATAATAGCAGGTTATACATTAGCATGCATTATCTGAAGGGAAGGAAGTCTGAAACTCAAATGTCTATCATTATTTAATGACTTCAATTCTCAATGATTTGCCAGAAAACCACAAATTTTATGAGGAACAGACTAAAAATAGTCAAAAATCTGGGCATACCTTTTTTTTTCCTGGGAAATTCTATGGGTAACACTTCCTTGTTCCATTCCTTAAGCTGAACAATGTTTAAAAATGTTCTGTTTCTTTAGCTCACCCCCTGTGCCACCTTAGTAATGGGTGCTAATCTTAACCCTAATGCTGCCCCTTCCCCAACCCTAACTCTATACCTTAAAGTCATTAAAATTTTCCTGTAACACTGTCACTACACAAGACAGACTCAGACACATAAACATTTCAAACACACACAAGCAACACTACATCTATCCCTTTTCCCCAGCATCTTTCTGTATCACCCTTTCCCTTACCCTAAAATGCACAAACACACAACAACCATCTTTCACTCACTCCCAACCCTAACCCTAACTAACATACACACACACACACACACACACACACACACACACACACACACACACACACACACACACACACACACACACACACACACACACACACACACACACACACACACACACACACACACACACACACACACACGCCCTCAACCGCACACACATGGGTCCATGTTCACCTAATAAATTAAAAAAAACGTGAACTGCAAAATGGGGAAAAGCAAAATAGGGAAGAGGACAATCATCAAACTACAACAAAATCAGAAAAATACTTTGAATGGTCATAGTTGGCCAACAACCAAGAAGTAACATGATACATAATGTAAGTAAAGGGAAACCTGTTAAATTTTCCCTTTTGCCCACTGTAGTGCAATCTCAGAATTGGTATATATAGTTAAGGGGGTGTGGGGGGGGGCCTGGTTGGTTGTGTTTGTGATGTTGGCCAACTATGGCCATTTGATGTAGTTTTTTCAGTGTTGTTGGAGTTTGATGATTGTCCTGTTTGCTGTTTTATTTTCGCTGTTTCATGATTCACGTTTTTTTTTAATTCGGCAACCGAACATAGACCCCACATGCACACACACACACACACACACACACACACACACACACACACACACACACACACACACACGCACACACACGCACACACACACACACACACACACACACACACACACACACACACACACACACCACACTCTCTCTGTCTCTCTAACCCCACTTACCTGTATCGACATTACATATGTTTGACATATCCACCTTTCAGCCATCCACACCTTCGACATGTCCAACATTCAGCCAACCTCACCATCAACATAAAACCATGCCCCTTGTGTTTGCCAAATAAACATATTTTCATTCAAACACAGGGAAACATATAGATAGATAGATAGATAGATAGATAGATAGATAGATAGATAGATAGTAGATAGATAGATAGATAGATAGATAGATAGATAGTAAATGCTCCTGTCTTGTAACCAGATTTAGTACAAAACTCTCCAACAACAGTTCTTTGACTTTAATACAGACCAGCAAACCCGTATATTTGTTCCTTAAGTTCAACAGTTTGTTGAGGAACCCACACTTCTGCATTACCTGCAGCATATAGGTCCAATCCACTCTACTGAATGTATTTTATGGCATCCAGACTGACCAATATCAGGGATTTTTCCTTTTCCCCAGCATCTTTCTGTATCACCCTTGTCTTGTAGATATTATCAAACTTTGTATGCCCTTCAATAAGCGTGCACGGATCCTGTCCTTTTAAACTATGTAATGCATTGGTGACCCTCTTAACAACTATGGACATGACAGTCTTATTATAATCATTATTTAAGCTAGAGACTGGCCTATATGCTATGGAGTCATTAGAGTCCTTTTCTTCATTAGAGATAACTGTTACCATGATGCTGGAAGTATTACCCCATCAAGATGTTGATGAACATAACCTTCCAGACGTTTAGCAACCTGTTAGCTCCCCCCCCCTCCCAGTTTCCACACATCCACCTGGAAATGGTCCAGTCCCAGTGTATTACTACAATCTTATTTAGATTTGCTTTTTTTAAAATTTCTTTTAGTTCTATCATTCTTCCCAGTTGCCCAGTTCTCCCTTGCTCAATATTATATACATTTTTAATTCCTGCATAAATTATTCCATTCTCATACAGTTTATATTAAACACCTCAAAACATTTCCATGATTTTCACATTGTTTTCTGTCAGTTTCCTTGTATCAGAACCCATTGATTTAGCTACCAACCTTTCTGCACTGTGTTTCCTTACCCTTCCTGCTAACAGTTTCTGTGCTCTTGGGTTAACAAAAATGTTTGTTTAGCAATCACTGATTTGTAGTCATTTATTTTGTCTAGAAAGTCAGGGATTCTGTTCCTAGCTTCTTAAAACTGTATTTTCCCTTAAAACATTTTCCCTATCTTGCAGGACATTTATCTCACATAACACTTCCGTGTAAGTCCTCATACATTTTCTCCTATCTGTTTTTCTCTATATATCACATTTAGTTTGAGTATTCTCTAGATTTCATCTCATTTAATATGTTCATAGGGGAACACTAGACTAAGCTGCCCTGAAGGGTCATTTTGAGCCTAGTCAGTAATCCGAGGTCAAAAACAAACTCTGTACCTTGTGTCTATGTGGTGAAGACCTTAACCATTACGACAAACTCATCCAGTCTTCCTCTACATTGTCAGAATCCACCCTGAGAAACAGACTTAGGTATAAATCCCTGCATAGTCTGCTGAATTGGTGGCTGGCTCACAGACAGGACCCAAGAAGTCAGAATCAGAGAGACCACCTCCACCTAGAGACAGGTCTCAGCAGAGTACCCCAGGGCTCCGTGCTTGGCCTGTTCCTGTTTGGTATCCACTTATCAGAAGTGAGGGCTAATCTTCAAGGGTTCTAGCTCATTAAGTTCTCAGTTGATTGTAAGTTGAGAGCTATTATAGATTCCTCCCAAGCCACCAACAATGCAAAAGAGTTTAACACAGGAAAATATATGGTGCCAAAGTCATGGCTTAAAACTCAAAGCCAAAAAAATGCATTACAATGCTCTTTGAGAAACTGTCAGCCCATGGTAATTACTCCATCGATAAAAAACCCCGAACAGTTGACTTAGTAGTAAGGGATCTGGGAATATATGTAGACAGCAATCTGGCCTTTGAAGATAGTTAGAAAATCGTTCTGTGTTGCCCAAATTATAGGTAAGGGTATGGCATCCATTTCCAAGGAAGTTATAGTTTCACTCTACTTGGCCCTTATCAGACCTATCATTGAATACAATGCGCTCTTTGGCATGTATTAAACCAGAAATTTGTAATAGCTGGAACACCCACAAAGGTTTCTCACCAGGAAAATTTAGGGCATGAATACCATGTCCTGCAGTGATTGCCCCTAAGGCTCTGTCTCTGTATTCAGTCTCCTACTGGCTATTGAGAGAGGATCTTTGTCTTGTTTGCAAGTCTTCTTCAGTCCCAGCCCTGATAGATCTCTTGCACATACATGAAACAAACATCTCCAGAAATAGGGAACTAAACTTCACTTGTGACAGAAATAGAAAATGCTAGAGAAACAGATATGTGCTCCAAAGATTCCCTGCACTATGGAATAGGCTCCCTATCCATGTAAAACAGAGTTCATTCCTGACCCTATTCAAATGAAAACTTGGGAATTGGATGGTAAATCATAAAATTACTCCTGGTCTGGTCCCATGTTCCTTATGGACACAGGCCATCAATAAGAAAGTTATTATTCTAACTAACACCCTCTACTACAAATTCTTAATTACCTCCACACTAATATGCCCCCACCCATATAGATGCCCATGATACTTGGGACCCAAATGCTTTGGGGTTCACGGCTCAGCTTATAAGGCTCTATTGACCATTAGCTCCTGAACTTCTAAGGACTTAAATAACTAAGTGGTCTAAAACCATGTCTTTTTACCACCAAAGAGTGATGAGAATGATTCTAGGTTGTTCTTCCTTACACTCTGATGGGATATAGTAATAGCAGACATGGTGAGAATCCATACTGGAATCTCCAGTGCCACAGGAGATAAAATGTATCTATAACTACCTAACTCCTTCCCTGTTGAAATGACTAGAAAAGGTGGACAGCAACATTTCCAAAGTGGCAAACAGATTAATTGTTTGAGTTCCACTTCCACAAGATCTCAGCAAGATGGCTTCTGAATCTGCAACTCCAGGAGATGACTGGAGAAATGACTAACAGTTGCTGTCTAAGTGCCCTGCCTCACCTGCGGTCACACCTCTCTACTTTCCATATTTTCCCAGAATGCCCAGATGTTGCCCAATATTTTTGATCTGTTCCTGTTAAAATATATGATTTTCTAGCAAATCATTGAGAATTGGAGTAACTAAATAATAACGTACATTTGAGTTTCAGACTGAGGGAGTACTGACAGAGTGATGCTGCTGCCTAAGTACCCCTGCCTCACATTTAGTATAAAGTACTGAGAGAGTGACGATGTTATCTAAAGACCCCTACCTCATCTGTGATGTGAAGTACTGAGGGAGTCATGATATTGTCTAAGGACCCCTGCCTCACCTGTGATAAGAAGTACTGAAGGAGTGATGCTATTGCTTAAGGACCCTGCCTCACATGTGATATGAAGTATTGAGGGAGTGATACTGCTTTCTAAAGACTCTGCCTTGCCTGTGATAACAAGTACTAAGGGAGTGATGCTGATGTCTAAGGACCCTGCCTCATCTGTAATGTGAAGTATTGAGGGAGTAATGTGGCTGTCTGAGGACCCAGCTTAACCTGAGATGTGAAGTATTGATGGAGTGATGCTGCAGTATAAGGACCTTGCCACACCTGGGATGGGAAGTACTAAGAGAGTGATGTTGCTAAGGACCAATGCCAGTAGATTATCATTCCCCTGTAACACAGGTTACTGTCTTGTGCATCTTTGTTTTTAAACGTCACAAGATCTACTAGTTATATTACCGAATGTGGAGAGTCCTTGGGTATGATTTCTTATCCAAGGCTTTTAGAATTAGGAGGACCTCTATCAATACCAGTTGTCTCATATGATACTAGTCCCATGGATGAACACACTCTGTGTATCAAATGTGAGCTAAGGTGGACTTTCTAACCTTAAAGTAAAGTGCCATTGTCAGCACCCACAATGGTTTGGCTGCAGAAAAAGAACACCCTCCAGATATTTGATGGAAAGGTCTATCATGGCATTGCCTAGTGAGAAGGTCCTAACAAATGCAGGTCTCTGAGGGAATGATGACTGTGAAACCACTGATGCCCCATAGCTCATTATGACTCTAACATCTCAAGGTATACACTGGTTCCAAGAAGATTGCAGCCATCAAGTTCAGAAGGAGAAGTAGAATCTGAGTCAGGATCCTCCACTGCATCATCAAATAGGCAGCCAAAACTATGACCTCATAGGTCCAGGATATGAATGACAATACCATAGTTTGTTAATTGTGCCCAGTAAAGGAATTCCACTGAGCAAGGAATGAAGTGGATCCCTTTGATTATATTGTTAGCCATAGCGACTACATCTAAAGGAAGTACCCACAAGAAATCCACCTCCAAGAAATCTCTAGACATGGGGTATAAGAAGACAGTTATTCTTTAACTACAAGGTTTTAGACAATATTTGTAATACATTGGTGAGAACTCTGGTGGAGCAGGGAAACCTATATGGCAGCACTTTATAGTGGATATACAGTGTCGACATAGAATGCTGATTTACCAAAAGACATTCATTATGTCTGAAAACATTATTCAGGCACCTGTGGCAGCAAGACCATGGTGCTATCATTGAAAACCAAATGTACCACATATAGTGATTAAAGTTGCTGCAATGTAGAATGACATGAAAATCAACAATCCCTTTCAGGACCAGTAAGGGATGGGAAGAAAATTCTTACTCCTTAAAAGCTGGCACAGTCTCTACTGTCCCAATGAAGAGTACAGTCTGGGTCTGTCTCAAGAGTTTTACTGAGGTAACACAATCTACTACTGAAACTTTTTCTAGTAGAAGATCAGCTGGCCCAAAGAAGTCATATTTGGAACTTCATTTGTTCTGGTTCTCAGAGTCAGGGTGAACTCAGAAAATAACCTACCATGGCTCAGACAAGAGTCAGGATTGCTGAGTCGGGGGTTGGGAGGTTGGCAGGTGAGTAATTTTCTTGGAAAATTTCACTTAGGCTAAAGGAGGATGACAGTAGAATAGTTAAGCCCTTTCTTGAGAGGGTGAGAAGGCCTATTCTTGATTTAGGTTTGGTCAGGTCCTTTGAAAAAGTAGTGGAAGTAAAAGACAGTGAAAAATAAAAGTCGCCTATAGAGATAAATACTTGCTTCCTTCTCAGGAGGTTGTTGAAGAGATCCTGTGCAGGTTAGATGAAGACTACTTATCCCAAGAAATGGACACCCTAAATCTTGCTCCTGATCTCTTCTTTCAGGGAGGGCATCCTCAGACATACCATCCTACACAACCCTATACCTGAGCCTGCAGCCCTGACTCAAGTGACAGCACAGTCAGTGTCATAGTAGAACACATGTATTTCATTGCTGAAGTTGTATAAGTTGTATGCAATGTTCGCCAGATTTAGCTAGAGCTCATACTTAGTTTTGTCTTCAGAAATACTTAGAGGTGATACTGCTACTGGTGTAGATGATATGAATAATTTGGGAACTTATGCCCCAATGTGACAAAAAAGTAGACTCTTTTATTACAGCTTCTCAAATTCTGATACTCTTATTCTGACAGAAATGTGCCAAAATACAGTGGTGTGTAAGATCTAGGCTGGACTGAAGAGATTATATAACATTTATCAGTAAGATGCTGTTTAGTAAGTTGTTAATACCAACTCATGTGTCAGTTTATATTGTTCATTACCATTCTTGGAGCAGAAATTGTTACATTCCCCAGACTGCCTTGATGATATCTCACTCAAGGGCATGGATATTGCAAGATTCTTCAGACTTTTGTTCCCAATATCCACCAGGCACATTGGGGAAGGGATTGGGATATGAAGCAAGTTTGTGCTGTTCTATATGAATAAACCAAAACGGAGCGATCCGGTGGATTCATTACACAGTAAAAACAAAATTCCACCTGAGTCTAAGACTTCTAGTGCCCAAAGTATCTCACCAAAAATGGTTGTTGTAAAACTCAGTTTATTCTCCAGAGACAGAAAATGTCCATAAAAACTTTCCAACCAAAACACCAGCAGCAAAATAGCAGCAGCAATAAGTTCCAGTAAAACAAATCCAAACAGTAAGCGCTTTCGTCCACGTTAATTGTGGACTTTATCAAACCAAAATGTCTCACCATTTAAACTGTTTAAATAACAGTCCCATTAATCCCTTCAATTAAAACCACCCAATGAGCATAAATTAATCCATTTCAAATGTAATTGAACTTATAATAGCTCACTTACATTTTAAAAGTGAAAAATCAGTATAAAACTCTTAAAAACATTGTGTATAACTAATTCAACTAGAATCAAAGTATGAGTGCTCTGTTTTTTAATATGGGTGCTAAGGAAATGTGTTCATTCATACCTGGTGGGTATGTTGCTCCTAATTTAAGTTGCCATCTCAGTTCGCTGTTACAAATTGTATTCCTCCAGTCCCCTCCTCGAGGATCTTTCACTATAATTTCCAAGATCCCAAACTTAAAACTAACGTGTCCTTTACAGGTCAATGTATGTTTAAATAGGGAGTTATTGGGGTTTTTAGTTTCTCTGGGCATTTTTGTTGATCAAATTTTGAAGAATTCGATGCGCCCCATACCACATGTACTTCTTGATTTGTGGGATTTTTTAACAAGGATTAAAAAAGATTATTGTGCTGACTTTAAGGGGTTTTCAACCACTGATGTTGTGGACCTGCTCAACTCTATCCCTCATGAGATTGGTACTGATTTCTTTCATGAGGCTATTCACGATTATATTAATTTAGATACAGGGCTTACTAACTTTGTGGTGGATGTTATGGAAGTAATTTTAAATAACAATTATATCACTTTCAAAAACGAATATTTCAGACAACTTAAAAGGGTAGCCATGGGGTCTAGTAGTGCCCCTATTATATCACTTTCAAAAAAGAATATTTCAGACAACTTAAAAGGGTAGCCATGGGGTCTAGTAGTGCCCCTATTTTTGCAAATTTTGTCATGGCGACTTGGGAAAATAAATTTGTATTTACCTCTGAGTTTAAAAAACAATGGATCTTGTACCTCCATTATTTGGATGATGCTTTTGTTCTTTGGAAGGGTGGGGACATCGTAGTGCACAATTTTTATTTGTACATTAATCAAATTTGTCCTTACTTCAAGTTTACACACACTTTTCCCCCTGACACTATTGAGTATTTGTATGTTACCCTTTCAGTTGATAGGACCAGGGGAATCTGTATATCTAAGGTTTATCGTAAACCTACATATTCTAATAGCTTCTTGGCTTTTGATAGTAGACACCCCTGTACATTAAGAGAAACTTGGTGAGGGGGCAAATGATTTGAGGGGCAAGAATGTGTTCTACGTTAGTTGACCTTAAGTGTTAGTTGGGTAACCTCATGCAAATGTTTTTGGATAGGGGCTACCCTGAAGAAATGGTTTATCCTTTGGGGAAAGAGATTCTTAAGGAATGGGGGGGATTCCTACCTTTACTTGGTAATGATAGGACCCCTGATAAACCAAGGAAGAATGAAGATAACAAAGATTTTTCTAAAGCCATGGTTACACACTATGACAATTTTGGGCAAATTGGTAGGAATTTCATTTCAAAGAACTGGGTCATAATAGATGGTAACAGTGAGGTGTACAACTTACTGGGTACCTCACTTTTGTTTGTGTACAAGATAGGACACAGTATGAAGCAATTGTTTGAACACCCCTTGCCCCTAAAGGATGGGGAAAAAGGGACTCAGAAATGTGGAGCCTGTAAGTATTGTCCACATATTCTTGAGGGAACACATGTTACTGTAGGAGAATTTCAGACTAGATTTCATTTGGTAAATGGTAACTGTAATAGTAAGGGGTTAGTTTACCTGAGTATATGTTCTGAGTGCAAAGGATTTTATGTGGGTAAAACAGAGAGAGTGCTCAGGAAATGTATTTATGAGCATTTATATGCCATCGAAATTAAGAACCCCAATAACTCCCTCTGTAAACATACATTGACCTGTACAGGACACGTTAGTTTTAAGTTTGGGATCTTGGAAATTATAGTGAATGTTCCATCTGAAGCTTATCTTAAACAGGCTTGGACCAGGTCCCCCTCGCCCCATGAGGGACTCTCTATCAGTGCCATTTTCATTAACATGAGTTACATCAAGACGTTTTTCTTCCATTGTCATCAAATAGTCATGTTCAACCTCTTGACACTTACATCAGCCATTAATATCATTGCATTCCCAAGAGGGTAAAATCATTGCTGGTGTTGGTAATAGTGGATAATTTCATGCCCACATGAGAGAGAGAGAGAGAGAGAGCAAAACCAATAACAGAGAATTTTGACATCTGAACTGTGTAAGCAGCAAAACAGGACAGCTGGGTTCTGTAGATGTTTGTGCATGGAAATGGTGTATCACATCATGGCATCCACTGGTACAGAGATGAAGTTATTTGAAATGTGGAAGTGTAACTGCTGGCAAACATATACCTGATCAGAAATCATCAAAGAGGGTCATTAATATTAGATCTGAAATTTGCCAGTAATAGTAATATGCACAGAAAACAAAATATGATGACAATACTTAAATGAAACAGTATGTAATTTCAGAACTATAACATAACTTAAAAAAAAATAAAGAAATATATAAACAAATGCATTACTTGTGTCAGATGACATGAATAAGAAAATACATTAAAATGGTTTTATTAGGTTCATATTTAGTAATTTATATAAAACATTCAGCTGTATTGTGTTTAGTTTCCCTTCTCTTGGTTTAATTGTGAAGTTAATGGTGTCTCAAATCATCAACTGCATTTTCCCAAAGTGGAAACTTACTGCTCGCTGTCCTTTCAACTGGTGCACTGCTGATATGGTTTCCATTTCATGGCTGGAAGCAATTTAACATGTTATGCTTCTTACCTATTGTTTTGCAACCATGAAGTTAGTCTTTTCAAGTAAGAGAGATATGAGGATTGCCACTCTGCAATAAATTATTTTTCTGGTTGAAGCTTTGACTAGTTTGTTTCACCTAGTTGAAGCTTTGACAAATGTCGTCTCTGAAAAAACAGTAGTATCACTGAATAACATGTATGTATGCATGTTTCTAACCAATCCATGAGAGTGGAAAGGACCTGAAAACTTAGATGATCACATGGGTCACCAGAACGTGAGGTTTGCCTTGCCCCGCTTATCCTTCTACTCTTTGCCATAAGCGACCATTCCTAGCATTGTTCCTATATTCCCAAATCCTGCAGGTTAGATATAATGGGGCTTCTTTATGCACCTATAGAGCAGTCTAATTAACCAGAAGAGGTACTTGCCTATCTCTGCACTATATTAATGCCCCAGCTCTTATCTTTTGCTTAGGGAACATCTGTTATATCCTTCCAGTCTCATTTTTATAATTCTTCTGGGAGTACTAGCACAGGCTAGAGTCCCTACTGTTGCCACCACACCTTGTCTTTAGTAAAATTTGTAAAACCTGTCAAAGCAAACCTGCTTATAACCATCTTAAACTTACTGGAATCTTTTAATGAATTAAAATACTGTAAAGCAATGGCTGCTATCTCACCCATGTGATGAGGGCAGAACTTATTACAGTAGCCAAAGCAGTATAAATGCTGATTGAAACTGGCTGACAACCTCACAGATTGTTTGTCTCAGTGCAATGTGACAGCTTATTCTCCATTTGTAGAATTTCAGGCTGCCAAGCGATTGCAGGCAGGAGCACAGAGCAGCTCTGCAAATGAAGGCATTAGTTATGCTAAATTAAAATCTTATGAAAATAGAATGGTCACATAAGATGGCAATTATAGTGTGGGTTTCTAAATTGTTAGAGTAAAATGTTTTGCATTATAAGCTAAGTATGTTTTGTTTTGAGGTTTGCACCACAAATTGGTTAATATTTTTTCATTGTACTCTTTTTCCAAATATATTTGGCAATTCTTCAAAAAGATGTCACACAGGAGTAAATATGGACTTTTAGTGATAGTTCACTTCTCATAATTTTGTTTGTTTGCCAGTTTGTCTGCTCAATTTTGGTCTTTTCTTTGCATGTAAAAGTATGAATGAATTTGTCTGTGTATGAATGCATGTATACATACACATTTTTATATGTGTACATATATATACTCACACAAACACACACACACACACACACACACACACACACACACACACACACACACACACACACACACATGAAATATACATACAAAATCACACACAAAGTCACACACGCATGTGTGCATGCACACACACACACACACACACACACACACACACACACACACACACACACACACACACACACACAAAATATACATACAAAATCACACACAAAGTCATGCACCCATGCGTGCATGCACACACACACACACACACACACACACACACACACACACACACACACATACACAATCTTGCACACACACATACATACGCATATGCGTGCATCAGATTACAAAACATTAATGGTATTGATATTGTGATTTAAATCTAGGGAATAAAGGTATAATTGTTTCTTCCAAATGTGATTTCATAGGGATGATCCAACAAAGTTAACAAGAACGATTTTTTTACCCATATTAGACTTTTCCAGAGAACTTCAAACAGCAGGTAATGATCTGTAATATCACTGGTCAATGCAATGAATTAAGCCAGCACTGGGCAGGCACAGTGATGCTTTAGTGGGTCTGCTTTATGCAATGCATGGGCGCTGGTCAGATGTTTACTCTAATATGGTTCAGGGAGTAGGAGGTGACACTTGCGAAAGTTGGGCTACAAATTGTAATGAAACAGTGCAAAATGAATATCGCTGACCTGTGATTTGCTGGAAGACTTCATGGAGGAAAAGATGTTATGCACAATATATGCCAGTCTATTGTGCAAGCATTTGTTCATTTTATTTATTTATTTTTTACTTGGGCATATGATTTCTGTCTAAATGCAAGCAGCAAATAATTTTCTACATGTTCCTACATGTGCCTCCAAAATAAGATGTCATCTCATGAATGGCACAGTCTTTCATAGTTAGTCCAGCAAAGCCACAAGTCCTATGTGAGTCAAGGAAGGGCTTAATCAATCAGTTCAAGATTAACTTAAAACCAACCACTTTATTAATAAAAATAATAAAAGATATTATAGGCAGAGTAAAAACATTCAGATATCAGTCAGTTCAGCGCTTTTAGGTTCATAGGTTCATAGGTTGGTATTAGGCTATCAGCCCTGGGGCCTATGCAAGCCTAGCCATAACAATTCCCTGGATATTTCTTCCCACAATATTTACTTCCCTGGACCCCTATCTAGCAGGGCAACTGATGTGATCCCTGTGGTGAATCTCCTATCAACCATTCAGTCATCAAGGTTCCTTTTGAAGAGGGCCAAGGAGGCACTCTGCTTGACATGTATGGGTAGTCTATTCCATAGTATGGGGAATCTCTGGGTCAGGAACCTATCCCTCCAGCATGTTTTGTTCATTGTGATGATAAGGTTTAGATCCCTGGAGTGTGTGGCTCTGAGGGATTGGGATTTCTTTACGTGGAGCATGTGCAACAGCTCAGGGTTTGACATGGTCTTGTATGTTAAGCAGAGATCACCACTGAGTAGATGATATGCCACAGAGTATAGCTGGAGTTTTTTAAGATGGTCAGCATAGGATATTTGCTTTAGGCCAGTGATTCTTTTAGTGAGGTATTTCTCTGGCCTTTCCAGCTGTTGCAGATGTCTTGTGAGGTACATACAAAATGGGGCATTGTCCTCTATAATGGGTCTAGTGAGGGATGAGTGCAGTAGAACAATTACCTCCTTTTTTCTGGATGAAAAGCCCTTAGTGATGAGGTGTGCCACATAGAAGGATTTCCTGACTGTTGTGGCAATGTGGTTATCGAAGGTGAGACCAATGTTCACCTGTGTCCCTAAGTCTCTCATCACACTTTCAGTGTTTAGTGTACTGCCACCTATGTGGTAATTCACGGGTACCTGTTTTTTCCCAAAGGGGATAACTATACATTTCTTGGCATTAAGCTTGAGCCCATTGCTCTGGCACCAAGCATCTGTTTCTGTAAGGCCCTTTTGTAGAATATCCACATAATTTGGGGATTCAATAATGGCTCCCAGTTTGCAGTCATCTGCAAACTTTGTTAGCCAGAGTCCCTTAGTGTTGGTCTGTACTTCAGGGAAGTAGATGCTAAACAAGAGCGGTCCCAGGACTGAACCCTGAGGTACTCCATTTGCACTTGTCTGGAGCTGAATTTGGAGTTGGCTACTTTTACAGTCTGGGTTCTGTCAGTAAGCCAGTTGGCAGCCCATTGAGTGACATACAGATTTATGCCCAGCTTAGTAAGTTTATCTATGATTCCAGAGTGGGGGATGGTGTCGAAGGCCTTGGCGAGGTCCAGATAGGCTGTGTGGACTGCCTTACCCTCGTCCACAGCTCTGGAGTCTGATTCGAGGAAGTCAATCAGGTTCAGGAGACAAGATCGGCCCTTCACGAACCTAAACTGGGTGAGGTCCAGTGTTTGAAAGTTGCCAATGTCTTTGTTTATAAATTCCATGATAATGCATTCCATGCCCTTGCAGATCAGGTTTGTCAGACTGATGGGACAGTAGTTCCTGGGATCCAAGGTGGATCCCCCCCTTGTGGAGTGGGATAACTGTAGCTGTGTGCCACTCAGTGAGCATGAAGCCTGAGGTGAGGCTATGATTAAACATAACAGTTAGGTGAGGTGCCAGTTCATTTTGTAGTTCATGTAGTACACAGCCCGGGATGTCATCTGGTCCCATGGATGCTGTATTCTTAGCTTTGGAGAGTTTTGTTCCAACTACATTACTTAGCGGAACTTCATCAGAACTAACAAACCTATTCATTAATCACTTTCTATACTAGATATTGAATGAACAAATTAATCAATTAAAATTGAATTCAGCAAAGACTCTCTAGAAAACCTCAGCGCATTAACATTGAGTTTCTTAAAGTTATACCACAAAATTCCATTAGCTTTAACTATAAACATATTGTTTTAATTTCAACACAGAACTGATGGAACAAAAATCATTCAAACCTGGAGACACCGTGGCGTTTGTTCTTAATTGCCAAATTAATTCTCTTCTATCTAAATGTGCCTCCATGAAAAAACTTTTGCATCTTTTACACTTCAATAGCAGTGAACATAAACCTATGTCCTTCACACACTTGGATATGCCTACTCAGGGCATTAGTTGATTTGTGTTTTCTGATAGCCATTAAAAGCTCATAAATCCTTTCTTTTAGCTTCCTTAAAGTTTTCCTTATATAGAATGCTGAACAATTTTCACAATACTCTAAGTACATCACTTGTTTGGAATTACAGGTGAAATGACCGTTAATATCATATCTTTGATTGTATATAATGAAATGGTCGGTTTTCTTGATAAACTGGCATTGGGTGCAGCTTCCACATTTATACAGTCCTGTCTTCATAAAATTATTAAGCATATTATGTGGGATCCTAGTCTTATTTTTTTTTCAAAATATTCTTTAGTGACCTATCCTTCTGATGTCAGAAAGTAGAAAATAAAGTGTGTGTGTGTGTGTGTGTGTGTGTGTGTGTGTGTGTGTGTGTGTGTGTGTGTGTGTGTGTGTGTGTGTGTGTGTGTGTGTGTGTGTGTGTGTGAGTATGTGCATATGTACGTGACTGCATCTGTGTACATGCGTGACAAAAAAGCAATGTAAATAGGTTTAATGTAGGAAAATTCCCATTGTCTGCAAAGCCTCTGCAAAATTATACAAAAACTGTGAGATGATGAATGAATAAAAATAGAAGTATGACCACACACTGGTGAACTCATGTCTCAGAAATTTCCACTATATACAGCTAACTTCTTCAGTCACAATATGTTTTGGATTCATTTCTGATATTTTCAAGCGTATTTGTCTGACACCTGTTTTGGATACGCAGTCAAAGAAATATTCCTTTCTACTGCCTAAAACTGCTATGCAGGCATGCAAGGACTGTGAAGGAAAGAACCAGCTGCACTTATGATGACTAAATATAGAACCTCAGAAACAACAAAACTAAAGTAATTTAGAAGTCAAGTCTTGCCTGCAATGAAACTATAGGGCCTCATGGGTTCTAACCCCAAAAGACCATCATTACAAGACCTACAGCATCTCAGTTACATTTTCTTGACTGCATTTAAGCTTTAAGAAGAAGAAAGGCACTGACATGTGTGAGATGTGTTTAAGGAGCATGTATACAGAAAATACATGACAGCAAAAAGTATGGGGTGTAGGTTCAATGGTTCTGAATATATAAATGCACATAAGCAGTGCAGAATGAGAGTGCAGTGTCCTTCGCCATTTGTCATATGAGAAAGTCGGTTCTAATCTCATATCTGGCATATTGGGTAATGCTCAGGTGGGCAATATACCTCAGTCTTGTCATTTATATGATGCCAACTGCTTGCAGGGTTTGTGACAGCATAACACTTAAAAATGTAAGAGAGTGAACAAACAGGTAAAAATAAACTTAAAAATATCTGTATTTTTCATCTGTATTGTTGTTTTTCAGTTTCCTTTCTCTCTTCTTGCCTCTTAATTTCTTTTCCATTTCTTCATTTTACATGATAGTCTTGCCAGTCTTGGATGATTTCAAGTAATATGACTCACATGTGAACTACAGAGAAAGCACATACTGGTATATGTGACCATCTACTTAAAATGCCAATGGTCTAGATTATTAAAAGAAAAGTGTTCAAATCTTACATATTTCCTTGAGTTGTTGCTTTTCGAGCAGGACATCACTGTACTCAAGAGTTTATTTTAAAGATTACTTTGCACATACATTCTATACTCAGGAGTCCTTTTGAAATGTAACATTTTAACAATGCATGAAACATGTCACTTTAGTCTTTAGATATTAAGTGCTAGTGAAAAAGTATATTTGTGTAGAAACATTTTTACAAAAGTATTTTAACTGATACATACACAACAGAAATTACATATCGTCTACAAAAATCACTGTCACTTTGTGGCAAGAAAGCAGCAAGAGTCTGAATGTCTGGCTTATTTTTCAGTCTTTCAGTGAGAGCCGAATCTGCACGTCATATGATGTTTCACCAGGCTGAGAGTAGTGGCACTTTATTTTATGTATTCGGTAGCATTGTCGCCTCACAGTAAGACGCTGTCCAGTTCGATTCTCAGCTAGAGCGTCTTCTACGTGGAGACATTCGTGAATGGGTGTACCTTCATTGAAGTTGTGCGTCAGGGCTGGCAACTTGGCAAGTAAAAATCTATCTGCTAATCATTAGCGGACCGGAGTTCCGCTGTGGCAACCCCTAACCGGGAAAAGCCGAAAGACAACAAAATTCTGGTTAAGATAATGGTTCTGGGTAAACATCTTGTATTCATTACATTAGGACTGTCCAGATCCATTCAGTCATTTTATGCAAAAGGATTTTTTTCCATCTCTCTGTCTAGGCTTGATATTTATGTTAGGCAACTGTTGTCAAGATTTATAGTCCTTAGATATATAGTGAAAGCTTTCTTATTTTCTGAATGAAGCTGGGTGCCATGCATCAAAGCATTGTATTGGGATTATTTAAGTACATTTATTCCCGTTTTAGTAATGCGTTTATATTTTCTGCAAAACTAAATGTTTTATATCATCTCTGGAATTGGTCATCAAACGGATAAAGTCAACAATGAATAAAAAAACAGCAGTCTCTGATATATACTTAACAAAATTCTAGTCATTCAGCTGTTGTGACAAGTAATACAACAGAAAAGGTTAGGGTACTAAGAAAAAAATCCCAGGAGTGCAAACAGGCATCAGATCATTTTCATAAAAAGTAAAAGTGGTATGCAGCATCTTAAAATAAAACTTACAATAAACAGTGCAATGTCAGCCAATGAACTAAAAGAAAAAAGAAAAAATATGCACATAATGCAAAATGTCAACTTAAAACAGCAAAATGACTACAGCTGATGTTTTGATTCAACAGTCTTCTTCAACAATGATCTTACAGAGAAAGGAAAACAGAAGGGCATACGAAAATTGTTTTATTATGAAATGCCAACTTAATTTTTTTTTTTTTTTTGGCAGGAGGCAAGCACCTCACACCCAGTGAACTTAGATTTACCAACTACATGAATGTACCAACTTGATAAAGAGAAATCTCTCAAAACAAGTAAATTATTGTCAGTGCACACTCATAAATTGTGCCAGCAATTACTTCCTTTGAGAAACAGTGATCAACATTTCCTTTATCTTCAGGCTACTGATGCACAAGAAATTTCACCACGACCATCTGAAGAGGAGTCTACAAAATATTTCCTTCCCTTAATATCATCATCTAAATTCCTTTCTGCTTTCATTGTGCATTTAATACTACCATTTATACCCTTTGAATCTATAAACTTTGGTCACAGTATTTAAAGTTTAATGTGCGTAGTGAGATAACTTTTCAGCATAATGCACAATGATATTGAACAAAATTCACACATGGCATTTCATTTCATTTAAGAACAAGAAATGTTTATACTAGAAGTTGCTATCATGTAAGAATTTTTTGCCTCATAAAGCAATTATATGAATGCCCCAGTCTGTCTGGGACATGCTCCCCCATGGCATACTATATCCAGGTTACAGAGGTCACATGGAAGCTAAATGTATGAGGTCATACAAATGTAGAATCATGGAAAAATATGACATTTAGCTTCTTGGTTTACTTTTGCTGAATTGTTACTCACTTTCAATATGCAAGTGTGATCCCGTCTTTTCCTTCAGGAATTACCCTGGATCTCAGTACCTGGATACCACATGGAGTCAGTTCAACATCAGCTTATAATACTTACAGTTTGCTAATTATACTTACTTCATTTTGATATAATTTCTTACTTTCATTTCCAAAATTCTCTTCTCTCCTCTGTGCCTAACTTCATATTCTGATTGACTCATCCCACATACTTTGAAAGCTTAATGCAGGCCTTATTGTCTATAACTGCATTTTAATTTTTTATTTCTTTAAATAGATTTTACAAGAGCCACTTTCTATATACCCTATTTATGTGTGCATTGTGAAATATTAGCTTGATTTTACATTATGTGCATTTGATGCTAAATGTTTGCATTACTGTATTGTTGTACAGGCAGAATTCCTTCCTCATGGCATTTAAATCACAGGTTTCTTACATGGTCACATAAGGCTTAGGTGAGTCCAAGACTCATTGACCCAAAGCTCATTAGACCCTCTAGTTTGAAAAATATTTTCAAATGAAGACACTTTTTCAACAGGGGCTGCTTCAGTGGGCAGACGACATGCATGGACTTTGGCACAAAAAAAAAAAACCTTGAGATGAGAGTGGGATCTTATGATATATTACCCTGCAAAGCCATAGTTAGGATGGAATGAAGGGGCTGGCTGCTCTAGACACAAGCTTAAAGGGGGCATGATCGTCAGTTGCCAATATGGTACAAGTGTGGCAGCAGTAACTAGCATTCACTTTAGAAGTTATGGGTGATATCACTGCTTCTTGAATGAATACTGGCACTGCACTTTTTCTATGTATTATTTCAAATGGTAACTACTTTGTATGAACTGTTTGTTACTGTAGAGAGTTTGTAATTTTTCTTTTAGCTATGGCTCTGCTGATCACCTTCTCATTAGACCATTGGCATTGCCATTAGCAGTACCACTTCTATGCTGAATAGTCATATTATAGGACTGCATGGGTAAACTCAATCTAAGAAGCTTTCCATTTTGCCCTCTGGCTCTGAATCCATCCATCCTCAACTCCTTTTCCCATTTTGCACATGGGGTCAGGCTGTCACTTCAGCAGTGACAATCATCTTGAGCCAAGGTTTACACCACCAGGTGGCTAGCCTTGCTGCAGTAGTTCATTCGTACCACACACTCGCACACACACTGGCACCTATGGCCAGTTTAGAGTGTCCACCCCACCTACTGCATGTCTTTGGAAAGTAGGAGGAAACCAGAGCACCCGAAGGAAACCCACCTGACTGCAGGAAGGATATGCAGACTCTGCACAGAAAGCATCTCAGCTGAGAATTGAACAAGAGAACCTCTTGCTGTGAGGCAACAATGCTAACCCACTGCACCACAGTGGTCACCCCCTCTTAGAATGGCTCTGAATAACAACTTTAAAGGGTCATGGGCTGCAACCATGATGAAATTTCTGCTATACAGGTATGGTGAGGCTTTTCTAGAGTAAAAACTTTGCACAAGCACTCCCTTTCTATAGCTGAAAAGGATTCCTCCCTGGGCTTAAAGTTTGTGACTGAGATATATCTAAGGAAAGCTATGTGTAACCACCAAGAAATACCTTTTACTAAGTGGACTTGGGGTGCTAAGAGGCTCCACAATGTCCATAGCTACCCAATCAAATTGTTCATCAATAACAGATAACGTTATCTTTATACCCTCTCATGCCAACCCCTTGACACTGCTCACATGTCTAGCAGCAACCCTTCACATCACTTGTATACCAGGCCAATAACCAATAAAAATTCTGCATAAGCCTTCTTTGTGTATACTTTTTTCCCATAATGTCTTGAAAGAGGAATTTTGAAAGCTAAAACCAGAAGTGCCCATCAGTAGACCTTTTGCTCTGCATTAGGAGTACTACTTGTTCCTGTTTATTCACAACAGTCCTTATTTGGGCAGATGTGCCCTGTGAAAAAAACATGATAAATGAGAAATTTCCTGTTATTTTTAGGACAAAAATGTCTACAATTTCTTCTAATAGTTGCACAAAACAGTTATTTTACATCTCAAATAACTCAGTGTTATATAAAACAGTTGAAACAACTCAAATTTTACAAGAGTGAGATTTATTTTATCAAAAAAGTAAAGTCCAGTCTTTTGTATTGGTTGTAGCTAGGGCTTTTCCTGTAAAATCTCATGTCTATAAAAATGTCCCACTTTAGGCATATGAAAATGATGCAGCTTTGCTCTATACCCAAAACAAAAGCATTTTCTGCAGTCATCAACATAGCCGGCTTTGAGTACCAGTGAACCCTGTTGTCACTGGGTGCCCACCCCCCCCATCCACAGCAAGTTGTTTTATCGTGATATTTTGCAGCACATCTGTCAAACCAACAAAAGCTAGCACAGCAATCCTGTATACTTAGTAAACCAGCATGGTAATAACTCTTATTTAGATCTCCTTCAAAATTCAAAGATATCTCTGGTTATAGTAACAGTGTTTTATCATGCAACAGACTTCACAATTCCATTAAATATTTTACCACAGCCATAGTGACCTTGGCTTAGTTAAACCTTTCTAGTGGTCATTCACTCCACTAAAACTAACAACATAGCCAGCTTTACGTACTTGCAATATCCATGGCTGCAATGGGCCTTCCCTTAGTCATCCTTGACTGTGTAGGAGCGCCACAAAAACTGCTGCTGGTTGGAGAAAAATGAGGAGAAAAAATATACTAATTTCCTAATTATGCTCTTTAACCTGAACAGCTCTGTGATGACCCTGTTAGGATAAATCTGATAATGAACATAAGCAAGGTTAGCACTAGAGAGATCAACAGCCCAGCGTGACTGACCTCAGTGCAAACCTTGGATTTTAAGAAAAGCTGATGTTTCCGATACAACTTTCAACTTCTTTGCAGAAGAATTCAGCACAATACCAATAATAGCAGAATAAGGGCTGAAAATTGGGAAGAAGATGTAAATATTACTCTAATTCAATTAAAAAGTTAATAGTATAACACCATTTGCATCAACATAATGCATACATTTTTGGGGCAATAAGTGTAAAACTTTGATGGCTGGATTTATTGACTGTCTGTAATCCTGAATGATTTACAAGCAAATCAGACTTTATTATGATTGACAGAGCAAAATTATGACAAAAATCAGGAAAGGTCTGTGAAATCAGGGATAGTAACAGGATTGCATTGCTCCTCTCTGGTAAATAAAAGTGACTTACCCCTGCAGCTGTTTGGCTACTGCTAAAACAGCCACTGATCTGGTGAGCTAGAACCAGTGCTGCACAATGTATTGTTATTTGCTGAAATAAGCACAATGGCTTATGCGTGTGTGTGTGTGTGTGTGTGTGTGTGTGTGTGTGTGTGTGTGTGTGTGTGTGTGTGTGTGTGTGTGTGTGTGTGTGTGTGTGTGTGTGTGCGTGCGTAAAAAATATCAGTGATTTTTATTTGTGTACACACCCAATAATGGCAGGACACATACATTATTCTTCTGGGTATCTGTAAAAAAATGTCACTAACAAGTAATTATGTTTCAAAAAGTAATGCATAAAGTATAGCAAAGAACAATCTGACACTTAAATATTCTAAGAATCTGGGGGCCCCCACTCGCCAGACCATATAACTGGATACAGGGGGCTCCCTTAATTATTCTTGACTGTGTGGGGCCCCACAAAAGCTGTTGCTGGTTGGGGAAAATGAAGAGAAAAAAATGTATTTATTGTCTGATTACACTCTTTAACCTGAACAGGGCTGTGATATGACTCTGTTAGGTGAAAGCTGATAATGGCTAGGATAAAGACGCTCTCAGCTGCAACCATTCTAAAACCAGCCCTGCTTGGATGTATGTTTACAGAAAGCTCCTGTAGGTTATGTGTATGGGGGTGGTATTGTGTGATTATTACTTCTTTAATTTTTATTACAGGCAAACCTTAGAGGTGTGTACATGAGGTTATTATAGTTTGTGTTTGGGCTAGGTAAAGTGTGGTTACTTTTTTTTTTTTTTAATTTTCTCACAGACCTCAGAGGTGCACAACGAAGATTACTGTAGCTTGTGCAGGGGCAGTGTACTGCCTAGGAGCAACAAAGGTGAATACATTACTGCAATCCTTATTTTTTTTACTTTCCTCACAATCATACTTCAGGCATGTATACAGGTAGTGGCCTTTAACACTTTGGTTTGAGGAGTAAGGAGGCATTTTATGTATATGTATATCAGCAGTCACTTGAAGTACAAAACACCAAAGGAATGCATAGGCAGTCTTTTTTGGAGGGTTAGGGAGGCAGGCAGTTCCCAGATAGGATCTGTGTAGTCAGACAACAGCTGGTTTGTTGGTTTATTGTGAGCTATTATTTTGCCATCTTTGAACATTAATCCTTTAGTACGACTTGGCCCTGGCTTATTTGAGTTATTTCCTAAATAGGTATTACTGTGCTTGCTTGGTCAGAGAATGTGTGTTAAAAGGATGCAAGGAAAACTAAAGCTAAAACAGCAACACAGTTTCTTTCCTTAGTCATGATTTCTGTTCAAGCCATTATTGGACGCAAAGGTTGTGTAAAAAAGAAAAAAAAAATTAAAATGCACTTCAGAGCATCTAGGAAGTTATGACTTATTAAAAGAGCTGAAGAGCAAGGCAAATGTGAGAAAAGGAGAAAAAAGTAATGTACGTGGTATAGGGTGCCCAAGACGGAGGGAAACAGGTGAAGACTGGAGGGTATGTGTACATGTGCGTGTGTTGGGTGGCTGAAACAGTAGGCCTTAGGTGCCATTTCACGAAAGTCCAGACTTGTACACAGAGTTGTTATAATGTATCATTGTTGCAACTACTGCTCAATTTCTGACTACATATCTGCAATCAACTGCATTACTAGCTGAGTTAAGTACAAACTTGCAGTGTTAATATTGTACTGCATTTTATTTCATTTTTCTGTGTATTTAATTGTTTCATTGGTCTGTGTCTCTCTGTAGTTATTTATTTTTCTATTTAATTGTTTCATAGAATACTGTGGTCTCTCTCTGTCTCTGGAGTTGGTGGGGGCTATTGTGTTTCATTTCATTCATATTCAGTGTTAAACTCTTAGCCTAGAGGGTTTCTGTGTATTTATAAGTCTTAGTCACACATCTTGGAATGTATTACTGCTCAATTTCTGAGTTGTTTGGCTTCTGCTACATACCTACAATCAACTGCATTACTAGCTGAGTTAAGTACAAACTTGCAGTGTTAAAGATTGTACTGCATTTTATTTTATTTTTCTGTGTATTTAATTGTTTCATTGCTCTGTGTCTCTCTAGTTATTTATTTTTCTATTTAATCGTTTCATAGAATACTGTGGTCTCTCTCTCTCTGTCTCTGCAGTTAGTTTCCCACATGCCCTCCCTGTTCTTGTTCTGGTATTAATCTTGGTGGCTTTGGAATTGCCCGACCCTCCTGTAAATTTGTATTTGTGCACTCCTCCTGGATCTATCTTATTTGCTCACTCAACCGAGTACAGTGAGATCATATTTTGACTTCAGACACTCCTACCAGTCCCATCTGTTCAGCACTATCCCATCTCTGTTCCAGTCTGGTGTCACTAGCTCATTTACCTAATACAGAGAGAACATTTGTAAAGGGCAAGCCACTTAGGTCCTTAATTTTGAATTATATTCTGTTTCTACTTTCTCCCTTTCCACTTTCCAAAAATAAAAAAAAACAATTCTAAGCTTGTTTCCTGCCTTTCCTGTAACTAGTTTAGTGCAGATACAGATTTGTTGTAACCAGGACTGTTTGTAAGCTTCTAAGCCCCCAATGCCTTTTTGTGTTGGAGGGAAGCCTTCTAGCTTATCAGTGGGAGTGGTAAGCACTAGGTAGCCTATCTACCACAGGAATGGTTTCCTGCCCAGAAATTGTAGTTTATTGGCAGTTTGGGCAGTTTTTCCATTTCTTTCAACTTTCTGGTTTAAAAGCCTGTGTTTGAGCTTGTTTCCCACCTTTCCTGTAACTAGTCTTGTCCAGATACAGATTTGCTGTATCCAGGACTGTTTCTAAGCTTCTGAGCCCCCCCAAGCCATTCTATGTTGGAGGGAAGCCTTCTAGCTTATCAATGGGAGTGGTAAGCAGTAGGTAGCCTATCTAACACAAGAATGGTTTCTGGACCAGAAATTGTAGCTTATTGGCATTTGGGCAGTTTTTCCATCTCTTTCAACTTTCTGGTTTAAAAGCCTATGTTTGCGCTTGTTTCCCACCTTTCCTGTAACTAGTCTAGTGCAGATACAGATTTGCTGCATCCAAGACTGTTTGTAAGCTTCTGAGCCCCTCAAGCCTTTCTGTGTTGGAGGGAAGCCTTCTAGCTTATGAGTGGGACTGGTAAGCACTAGGTAGCCTATCTACCACAAGAGTGGTTTCTGGCCCAGGAATTGTAGTTTATTAGCCGTTTGGGCAGTTTTTCCATCTCTTTCAACTTTCTGGTTTAAAAGCCTGTATTTGCACTTGTTTCCCACCTTTCCTATAACTAGTCTAGTCCAGATAGAGATTTGCTTTATCCAGGACTGTTTGTAAGCTTCTGAGCCCCCCCCCCAAGCCTTTCTGTGCTGGAGGGAGGCCTTCTAGCTTATCAGTGGGAGTGGTAAGCACTAATTAGCCTATCTACCAGAAGAGTGGTTTCTGGCCCAGAAATTGTAGTTTTTTAGCCATCTGGGCAGTTTTTCCATCTCTTTCAACTTTCTGGTTTAAAAGCCCATGTTTGCGCTTGTTTCCCACCCTTCCTGTAACTAGTCTAGTCCAGATACAAATTTTCTGTATCCAGGACTGTTTGCAAGCTTCTGGCCCCCAATCCTTTCTGTGTTGGAGGGAAGCATTCTAGCTTATCAGTGGGAGTAGTAAGCACTAGGTAGCCTATCTACCACAAGATCCAGGTACAGATTCTTAGTTTTAGCACTTGAATTTGCTTATTCATGCTCAGCACTTGTTCAGAACTTGTTGTTAGCACTAAATAAGCTGCAAATTACTACAGCACTCAACCTTCCTCTTTACCTAGAGGAAAACAGTTGTACTTGCTTTCCTCACTTAGAGAAAAACAGCTCTTATGCTCACTTTCCTCACTTGTCTAGAGGAAAGTAGTTTTTTTTATTCAGACATGTCCAAGAGTCAACTCCCAGTGTTCTCTTCTGTCTATCTGATGAATCTGGGCATCTTGAGGCAATGTAGCAATTGCATCATGTACACAGACAACCCTCTCCTCCTACCACCCAAAACCACAACCTGTGAGAGATGCACTTATCTAGCCAAACTGGAGGTAAAGCTCTCTCCAACCAATACTGAACTTGACAGTCAAGAGGAGAAGGTAAACACTTGCACAACACCACACTCATCACATAGTCGCACTAAACCTACACCACCAAAATCCACACATAGAAACACAAAAACATTCACAGAAGCTCTCAATAATAATCTGCTCAAGCAACAGAGACTTCCAAAGCAGAAACGCAAGCAACGTCCACCCCCCAACACAACCCAACTGACACATAGCCCACAGACTCAGTGTGGCAATAAACCACAGCCCATAAGGCAAACCAACATACCCAACACACTAGTCATAGGTGACTATAGTCAGGCACACTGATGTCCCACTCACTAGGCTAAACAAGGAGAAGGTTACTGCCAGCTGCCTGTCAGGTGCCAGGATCTGCCAAATAACCCATGCACTCAGGGCACTCCACAACAAGTACAAATATGACTCTGTCATTGTCCATGTCGGTGTGAATGACCTGAGATGTACCTCCTTGGACTACATGAAAAGAGACATGGAAGAGCTCTCCGATCTTGTAGCCCAGGCAGGTATGACCCTAGCCCTAAGTAGCATCCTGCCATTGCCCAGAATGATACCACAGTACAAGAACAAAATGATTGACTGCAACAATTGGCTAAGCTTCTGGTGTCATTCTAAGGGGATCAAGTATCTGTCTGCCTGGGACGACATGGTCGACAGACCACGATGCTTTGCCAGAGATGGCCTGCGCCTGTCGCCCCTGAGATTCCAAATATCGGCTAAGGCTCTTGCCACCTCTATAATACCTTTTTTAGGCAAGGTTCAAATGACAAATTCACCACCATAACAGGAACAGGCAAGTAAAAACTGACGGTAATGCTGCTCAGTGCTAGAAGTCTAAATCTCAAAATACACTCAATCGAAGAACTCCTAAAAATGGAGAACATCGATATCTGTGCAGTGACTGAGACCTGGTTCAAGGCTCTAGAGAGCACCCCTGCATTACCAGGCTATAACTCATACCACACTTTTTGGCCATCTAACCTGGACCAGAACACCAAAGGTGGGGGTGTGTTCATATTCATTAAGGTTATCCACACCTCCAAGCTAGTTGTGCAGCATAATGCATCTGAGGTTATCCAAGTGCAACTAACTCTGGGCAAAACTGCAATCCAAATTGTAGCTTGCTACAGATCCCCCACCATGCTCTAGGATTCCCACTCCTCTTTTCTTGATATACTGGAAAGTATTAGGGTTCAAACACCCTAATAATGGGCAATTTCAACTACCCCACCATTAACTGGGAAAACTACTCATGTACCAACTCCTTCGCTCAACGCTTTCTGGAATTCATAAATTCCAATGCCCTGGATCAACTTATCCACACACCCACCAGGGGCAACAATATCCTAGACCTAGTTATTACCATCATGAGTGACCTGTGTTCCACACCTGAAATCAACTCCTCGTTGGTCAGATCCGACCATAAGCTAATCACCCTAAATATCCACATTCTGCCCCCACCCACCATTAAGGAAACCATGGTAAAAAATTTCTCCAAAGCCAACTTCATGCTTCTTAAGACAGAAGTGGCGAATTCATGACACCCATGCAGATGGACAATACAGTTACAACTGCTGAATCCTACACAAATGCATTATATAAGCACTTACATGAGTGCATGGATCATGCTATCCCAAACAGAACCAAGACGCTATCCTCCAAAAAAAGGAAGCCAAGGGGTGGTCCCCTGCCATAAACAAACTCTACAACAGAAGGAAGAAACTGTTGCAAAAGAGAGTAAAATCCCATGAGTGGAGGAGCTGCCTGGTCAGCCTCAGTAAGAAGCTGAGATCCATTATAAGATCCTCTAAAGCTAGCTATGAAAACAAAATCACCACTGATTCTAAGGGCAACCACAAAGCATTCTATAGCTATGTCAAGAATCTTAATGGCAACACCCAGATTTGCTCTGAGTTACACCACAACGGCATGAAAATTACAGAACCAAGTGATATTGCCAACATCCTGGCAGATAGGTTCAGTCCTAACTTTACCCCCCTCTCACCCCCTAAAGGGCCCATATATATATATATATATATATATATACAGGAAGAATACAGAGTCCCTGTAATCACATCTATGCAGGTAAAAGCTCTACTCTCTGAAACCAAAACACTCAGCATCCATGGGACCAGACATCATCCCAGGCTGTGTTTTACATATACTTCAGAATGAACTGGCTCCTCACCTAAGCACCATGTTCAGTCATAGTCTCACGTCAGGCTTTGTGCCCACTGAATGGCGCACAGCAACAGTTATCCCACTCCACAAAGGGGGAGCCACCACTGATCCTGGGAACTATTGCCCTATTAGACTGACAAGCCTGGTCTGCAAGGCCATGGAATGTAACATCATGGAACTCATAAACAAAGACACTGGTAACTTCCAAACTCTGGATCCCACCCAGTTCGAGTTTGTGAAAAGCAGATCATGCCTTCTGAACCTGATCAACTTCTTTGAGGCAGTCACCAAAGCCGTAGACAAGGCTAAGGTGGTTCACACAGCCTATCTTGACTTTGCCAAGACTTTCGACACCATTGCCCATTCTGGAATTATAGCTAAACTAGGTATAAATCCCTACATCACAAGATGGGTTGCCAACTGGCTCACTGACAGAACCCACACTGTAAAAGTTGCAAACTCCAAATCTGACTTCAAACCAGTGACAAGTGAAGTACCAAAGGGTTCAATCCTGGGACCTCTCCTGTTTGGTATCTACTTCTCTGAAGTACAGGCTAACACAGAAGGCCTCTGGCTAATGAAGTTCACAGATGACTGCAAACTAGGAGCCATAGTTGAGTCCCCAAATGATGTGGACATCCTACAGAAGGGCCTCACTTAGACAGATGCCTGGTGTTAGAAGCATGGCCTCTAGTTCAATGCCAAAAAGTGCATTCTCATCCCCTTTGGTAAAAACTCTGAACCCATGAACTACCACATAAACGGCAGTCTTCTTAACACTGAGTGTGTGATAAGAGCCCTTGGGACCCAGGTGGACAGTAGTCTCTCCTTTGATAATCACATCACCACAGTATTCAGGAAATCCTTCTATGTGGCACACCTCATCACAAAAGGGTTCTCATCCAGGAAAAAAGAGGTAATTGCTCCCCTCTACTCGGCACTCATTAGACCCATTAATAATAATAAACAGGACATGCTGGAGGGATAGATTCCTGTCCCGGAGACTTCCTATACTCTGGAATAAGCTATCCATCTATGTCAAGCAAAGTTCAAAAATCTTGATGAGTGGGTGGGAAATAGGAAATACACCCCGGGGATCACTTTTGTGGCTCTGCTCAACAGGGGCACAGGAAATTAACTTTCTTGGGTGGCATAAGCCAGGGAACCTTGTTGGCAAGGCTTACTTAGGCCATTAGGCCGATAGCCTAGTACCTACCTATGAACCTATGAACCTATGTAAATGTCACTTTATGAGATGGGCCAACATAGTGTAATACATAGGCCTGTTGTAATGTAAGATCATTGTAGCAACAGGTTAGTCTGTGCATACTACTCATAAAGGTGCAGCATGAACTAAAAGATTGCTTAGGAGGAGTGGCAGTGACAGGGTGATATGTAGACTGGAAGAGCCTGGGGGGCCCCAGGTTGACATTTGCTGGGGGCCCCCAAAATGCTAGCACTAGCCCTAGTCATCAGTGTAAGTTTTCAAAATCATCAGAACTGAAGGTTTCTTCTTCTGATCACTCTCCAGCTGAACAAGTCCAGTCTTTCAGTTATTGGGAGTTATGCCTGATGAGTTCCACCCTAAAGATAAGCACAGTGGGCTTACAAATAAAAACTGCAATGTGGATCAGTGGTGTGTCTATAGATTCAGGTGATGTGGGTCCCTCTCTGCAACAGTCAGGAAGGCTTCCACACCAGTAGTCACCAAAATGTTCAATAACCTGTCTAAATTTATTTGTGCCAAACTTGAACAGGCAAATAATAAAGTAGTCCAAATATCCTGTGTATGTAAGTCTAAGGAACATCAGTGCATAATCCTCAATAGCATAACAGGGCTGAATGTTACAAATCATTTGCAGTGCATACAGTAAACCTTTACTTTCTGCCTCCTTTATGACACACCAAGATCACAGCTACTTCAAAATTTAACATGACAAAATTCTAGCAGGCATTTAAGACCCCTCACTCATAAAGCAGTAGCTCCATCAGTAATCACGGTACTATTGGTGATATGAAAAATATGTAGAAAAGTCATCTTATCATATACAGATCCTAACCAGTAAGAAAATATTCATGGCCTAACATCAGAGCTGACTCCTGAATCATAATGAATAAATACTTAAACTGTGTGGGTATCACCTAACAGGTTAAAACTACAACATTTTACTGGTTTGTAATGTCTCATTCAAACTGATAAGCCAGCACAATGTCCTTTTGCTGTACTGGCAATCCTACACTATTAAAAAATTATTTATTTATTCAGTTAGTTTAAGTCCAATCTGATTCACCTCAAGATCACATTCTTTTTATTGCTGAATATGACACCGTGTTCTATTATATGCTGCCTTTCAGCTTTTAATCGCCTTTCCCATCTCCTATCTCTTCTTCCTGTTATTTATCTACAGAATTGTTTTAGTCATTCTTGTAGTATGTCAACATTTTTTTTGTTGATTTTTAATTTCTCCAAGTCTTTTGGGTTTCTAATACCATGACAGGAATGAACCCCATTCCTAAGTCAAAGTATGATTAAAGTTCATGAAATTAATATTATTTCACTCTTTGATGTCAGCCAAAAGTGCTCTTCACGGCACCTGCAATGTGCCCAGTAATGACTCCTTCTGCAATTCATATGGGGTTACATGAATTAGTAACATATCTAAATACGATTGTAAATTATTTTTTATAAGACCCGTTGCTCCTACTACTATTGGAACTGTCTGGGTACCTTTCTTCCACATGGCTTTCGTTTCTGCCTGCAGATCCAGGTATTTTATGACTTTGTGTCTCTCTATACACAAGACACTGCAGTAACTGGGTGTGGTGATTTCAATAATCAATGCTACTTTTGTCTTCTTTTCTTGGACCACTATATCCGGTTTTCTAGCATCTGTCTTTTGAACTGTTGGTAATGGGTGATCCCATGTGATATAAATTTCATCCTTTTCTATGATTCTTTGTGGATCATGTTTCCAGTGTTTTTCAGCCACTTCGGTACCATAATGTTTGCACAATCTCCAGTGTAACAGTATCGCCACATTATTATGTCTTTCAGTATACAGTCCCTCTGCCATTAGTGCGTCACAACCAGCAACAAACTGTGTGATTGTTTCCAAATCGGTTTTACAGAACCTACATTGGTCTGTTTCTCCCACATGTTCAATGGACTTTGTAACCCAGCATGTACGTAGCCCACTATCTTGGGCAGACAATATTAACCTTTCATTTCTTGGTTTTAATTAGCCTCTCCTTAACCATGCCTGCATTTGTTCTTGATCAACCTGAGGCTCTTCCAGTCGTTTTGTATACGTGCAACTATATTTATGTTTTTTTCACATTTTTGCCTTCTCATCTGGTCCTTCACCTTATATTCTTTTTTTTGTTTTTTGGCACATTCAGTTGCTGCCTGGTTTTTATCCACTTCTGGTTTGATTTCTATTACTGCTTGATGTCGATATGTGTCTGCTAAATTAAGCAGAGACATCATCTTAAATTTGTTATCCTCATGTTTCAAAACTTTAACTACATTTGGATCTTTTGAGGTCAGTAGATATGTGTGGAGTCCCATGATTGCAGATCTATACATGTAATAAATTTCAAGGAGGCCCATCCCTCCTTCAGAACGGGGAATATATAATCTTGGTATATACTGAATTTTATAAATCATTTGGTGTGCATGAAGCATCCTTCTTGTTTTAATATCCAATCTATCCAACACTTTTTAGGGCCAGTCAATCACTCCAAAACTATAAATTAGGACAGGAAGACTAAATTGATTTATAGCTTGGATCTTGTTCCTAGATGTCAATGGTGTTCTCAGGATTAATTTAAGTCTTCTAAAGTACTCCATACTGAGTTTTTTTTTCACATTTGTTTGTGTTTTATTGCTGATCCTTCATCAATGCCCAAGTATTTATACACTCCCTCTTGCTCAATTTCTTTTATACACTATCTATATACTGTTTTTCAAAAATCTGTTGTATTAATGAACACAAATGTTTATTTGAAGCTTCTGACAGTTTTTCTTGTGAAAGTAGTTTTCTTTCCTCTAATTTCTCTCTTAATCGTTTTGTATATCTTGTGTCTGGAAATTCTGGGCTTTTTACATAATAGTAACAATACATAATTCCTTTCTTATCTTCAATAGTCCACTCTATCATCTTTATGGCTCTTCTTTGGCCAAACAATTTTTGTGATTTTTGTGGACTGCTACTTCCTTCTACAGCAGGGGGGCCATCTTCCCCTTGGGCCTAGCCTAGGCCCATTGTAGGAATGTTTCTGCATTTTGAGGATTCTACACTGTCATTTTTTCTAATCCTGGCACCAATGCACCTACCAGGATTGGGTACTTTTTTATCCTGGGTCTTGTGCACCCAGCTATCTTTTTTTGTTTTTGACTTACTTCTGTCCATGATATATGCTATATAAATACAGGCTATATATCAGTGTCCCCTTGATGAGATTTTGTAAAAAACAGGGTCCACCTCGTGAAGGTACTCACCAAGACTTGAGGATGAATTAAATTTCAGCACTAATACTCTCCTTTGCTTGCTGACTTCGCATCTCTCTGTTAGGAACCCCTTTCATCTCTCCATTAGGAGATGTAGATTTGCTGATGTAAAGTATGTCAACATTTCCATGGATAAACTATTAGTAGTGGAGTAGTATATATATATATATATATATATATATATATATATATATATATATATATATATATATAAATATATATATATATATATAAACACACACACACATATATATGTGTGTGTGTGTGTGTGTGTGTGTGATTGTGTGTATGTATATAATACACGTGAATGTGTGTGTGTGTGTGTGTGTGTGTGTGTGTGTGTGTGTATGTGTGTGTGCATGCTGTGTGTGTGTGTGTGTGTGTGTGTGTGTGTGTGTGTGTGTGTGTGTGTGTGTGTGTGTGTGTGTGTGTGTGTGTGTGTGTGTGTGTGTGTGTGTGTGTGTGTTTGTGCCTATGTATTTATATATAAAAATTACCTTACTATTTACTTTACATTGTATTCTTAACACTGCATCTGTCACCCCAAGGTTTCCAGATACTGTCCATGTGTCTTGCCACCCCTACAGTGCCTTTTTAGGTGGTGTTCCAAAGACCAAACTACCACCATAACAGCTACAAATAAATGCAATCTGAGGGTCATGCTGCTCAATGCTAGAAGTCTAAATCTAAAAATACATTCGCTCAAAGCACTCCTTAAAATGGAGAACATCACCATTTGTGCTGTAACAGAGACCTGGCTCAAGGTGGCAGAAAGCACCCCTGCACTAAAAGGCTATAACTCATTCCACACTTTTCGGCCCCAGAACTTGGACCAAAGCTCCAAAGGTGGTGGTGTTTCCATATTCATAAAGGATGTGCACACCTCCAGACTGGTAGCCCAACATAACGCATCAGAGATACTTCAGGTGCAGTTAACATTGGGTAAGAGAGCGATTCAGGTTGTAGCCTGCTATAGGTCCCAAACTATGTCCCAAGACTCACACTCCACATTCCTAAACACCCTGGAGAATATTAGGGTCCAACCTAACACTCTCTTAGTAGGTGACTTCAACTACCCCTCCATTAACTGGGGAAACTTCTCATGTACCAATACACTTGCCCAACATTTCCTGGAGTTCATTAATTCCAATGCCCTGGACCAGTTTGCTCTTACCCCCATTAGAGGTAGCAACATCCTTGACCTGGTCATTACTAACATGGGTGACCGTTGCTCTACACCAATAGTCAGCTCCTCCCTGACCACAAACTAATCACCTTGGAAATCCACATCCCTCCCACCTCCACCCACCCCCACCCCCGCTAAGGTAACCACCATGATAAGCTTCTCGAAAGCTACCTTTGGGCTCCTAAAAACAGAGGTGGCTAACTTCATGGCACTCATGTAAATGGAGAATAGTTGTATGACCGCCGAATCGTACACCAATGCACTGTATGAACATGTACACAAATGCATGGATTTTGCCATACCCAATAGAACCAAGATGCTTTCCTCCAAAAAAGGAAGCCAATCTGGTGGTCCCCTACCATAAACAAACTCTACAACAGAAGGAGGAAATTGATGCGGAATAAGGTGAAGTCCCAAGACTGGAAAAACTCCCTTATCAGCCTCAACAAAAAGTTGAGATCCCTCATCAAATCCTCTAAAGCTAGCTATGAAAACAGAATTGCTGCAGATAGTAAAGACAACCACAAGGCCTTCTATAGTTATGTAAAGGATCTCCACAGCAATACCCAGATTTGCTCTGAGCTACTGTGCAATGGTACCTCCTATACCAACCCAACAGATATTGCCAGTATACTGGCAGACAGATTCAGTGGCAACTTTACCCCTCTCTCCCTCCCCAAAGGGCCAATCACAATATCAGTAGATTGCCAAGTACCCAGTATTACTCCACAAGTTAAAACAACACTCTCCAAGGCCAAGAATACAGCTTCTATGGGACCTGACAGTGTTCTACATGAACCACAGAGTGAACTGGCACCTCACCTATGTGTCCTGTTCAATCACAGTCTTACCTCAGGCTTTGTCCCTACTGAATGGCGCACTGTTACAGTCATGCCTCTTCACAAAGGAGGAGCTACTACAGACCCTGGGAACTATCACTCCATTAGCCTGACATGCCTGATATGCAAAGCTATGAAATGCATCATCATGGTCCTAATAAACAAGGATATAAGGAATCTCCAAACTCTGTATCCCACACAGTTTGGTTTTGCGAAGGGTAGATCATGCCTGCTCAACTTAGTCGAGTTCATTGAGTCAGTCACCAGAGCTGCCGATGAAGGCAAGGTGGTTCATATAGCCTACCTTGGTCTGGCCAAAGCTTTTGATATCATTCCCCACTCAGGTGTCATAGAAAAACTCACTAAGCTAGGCATCAACTCCTATATCACTAGGTGGGTTGCAAACTGGCTCACAGATAGAACCCATAGTGTGACAGTAATTGACTCCAAGTCAGACTGCAGTGCTGACTAGTCATGAGTGGAGTCCCACAGGGTTCAGTCCCGGGTCCTCTCCTGTTTGGTATCTATTTCTCTGAAGTCCAGGCCAACATGAAGGGACTCTTGCTGACAAAGTACACAGACAATTGCAAGTTGGGAGCTATTATTAACTTCCCATGTGATGTTGACATCCTACAAAATGGCCTCACTAATACCAACGACTGGTGTCAGAACCATGGCCTTAAGCTCAATACCAAAAAATGTGTCATCATCCCCTTTGGGAAAAACCCGATTTCCATGAATTACCACATTGACGGTAGTCCACTGAACACAGAAGGCATTATAAGAGATGTGGGAACACAGGTTGACAGCAACCTCTCTTTTGATCACCACATTGCCACTGTGGTCAGAAAGTCCCTCTATGTGGCACATCTCATTACTAAGGGTTTTGCATCCAGGAAGAAAAAGGTCATTGTCTCCCTCTACTCTTCCTTCAGTAGGCCAATCATCAAGTACAATGCCCCTTTTGGCATGTACCTCACTAGACACCTGCAACAACTGGAGAGGCCACAAAAGTACCTCACAAAGAGGATCCTAGGCCTTAAACACTTGTGCTTTATGATCAGACTCAAAAAACTCCAACTATTCTCTGTCTCATATCAGCCACTTAGAGGCGATCTCTGCTTGACTTACAAAGCCATGTCTGACCCAGCTCTGTTAGAAATACTACATCTAAATAAATCCCAATTCCTCCACACCACATGCTTCAGAGACTTCAACCTCATTACAACAATTAACAGAACATGCTGGAGGGACAGGTTCATAACCCAGAGACTACCCATGCTATGGAATAGACTTCCCATACATGTCAAGCAGAGCACCTCACTGACCCTCTTCAAGAGAAATCTTGATAAGTGGATGGGAAACAGAAAACTCTCCCTGTGGATAACCAGTGGCTCTACTCGACAGAGGCACTGGGAACTAAGGTCAGGCGGCACTATGCCAAGGACATTAGCCTAGTACACAACTATGAACCTATGACCCTAAGTGTTTAGAAAGGTAAAACTGAAGCAGGTGAGTGGATGTAACATGTAGCAGTGCAAGGGTTGATATGGGGAGGAATGGAAAAGGGGTTAAGAATAGTTAGTAAAACAAGGATGGAAAGAAAATATGTCATTTTCATCTGGGAGGTAATGCTACCCATAACATTCAATAGAAAATACAGAGACTTAAGGAGTAAGGGTTAAGTGAAGGGTAGGTTTATGTAGAGACCATAATCAGGGCAGCAAAGTTCATTAAGTGTGCAAGAAAGAAAGAAATAGAAAAAAAATGAACAGATGGAAGAAGGAAGGAATGAAGGCCTTCTTCAAATAAACAGAATGAAGAAGATGGGTAGGGAAATTCATGAGTTATACTAGGTAGGACAGAAGTATAAGCAGGCTATGAAAATCAAAAAAAAATTGCATGAAAATTTACCAACAGTTTTCACCAAAGAAAAGGAACAAAGGCACCCATCTGAAAAGAAGAAGATAGCTGAGGAGATTGCAGACAGATGAGATTACAATGTTATAATAAGGGTACTAGGAGCATTGCAGAAGTATAGGAATCATACAAGATGGGATTCCTCCTACAATCCAAAGAGGGCTGCTGAGGTTTTATTAAAACCTCTGACCAAATCCTTCAACAGGCCCTCAGGGTGGGTATTATTTATAAGGCTTCAACAAAGCCTTGGGATCAGTTAGAGAAGTTTTTTTGGAAAGGTGAATACAGAAAGATTGGGGACCTTTCAAACTTAACACCACTCCTACCAGCATTTTTATCCTAACTTATATACAGTTAATTAAAGCAAAATTATTAAATTTTATATTCTACAAATACTCTTCAATGCAACTGAACACTCTTCCTCCTTAACCAACTTAATTAAAGATATGGCTGAAAACAGATGATATTTTAATAAGCCATCATGCACCCCTCAGTCACCATAATCACGGGTAGAAAGCTTCAACACATAATCTATACTCACGCCACAAAGAAATGCATTTTTTAAGAATATTGTATCTTTTTATTATCTTATTATGTGATTCACTCCAGAATATATAACCATACAACATTAATGCATAATAAAGGACACCAGCATTGTGACAGTTGCAAAGACTAAAATTAAAGTAGAAAATTACTTGTCATAACTGGTTAATTGTTTGTCCACAGGAGCAAACTTTCATGATACATGCATTGCCTACTAATATTTGGAATTGCAGTATATGACCAGCAATGAATGCCACTTATTTAGGACTCAGTTACTATTACTTTAAATTGTAAATAGAAATGTAAATGGTTTGACACATATATGAAAGATGCTATTAGGTTATGTACCGATATACAGATACAAATTCCATTGCATCATCTATTTTCGTAAATGGACTTACTTCTCAGTTGTGGCTTCTGCTTAACCCTAACAATCATATTTTCAACTCTAAAAAACATTGTATGATAGAAATAATATTGTATAAGTCTAAATACTAGCTATAAACTGTACAAATGTACAAATACCAGATCATTTATAATGCAATACTATGGCATATTCAATTCTGATCAGTTGATAACTTACCCACTAAGGTAAAATAAATAAATTTAAATAAATGTCAAATTTTGAAGTAGTATTGTGAAAGCAATATCCTGAAAAGTCCCACTAGTGATTTTGAAAATTAAGCTTCAACAAACTGTCTTACAGAAAAAAAAAACACTAGATTTCTTAAAAGTCAACAAACTCGAACATATGCTAAAAATGCAGACAAGGGTCAGAATCATACTGAATATTATCCTGACAAATGTCCCTGCAGGTTGTACTAAACCAAAAATTGTACCACTTCCTTTTTCACTCAGACCACAATATCCTGCCATTTATACTTATCAAACCAAACCTATGAAAAATACAATAATCTTTAAGTATTTTTTTCAAGTTACAGCTGTGATACTTGAATGATCCCCTTGCATCCATAAACTGAGATCATACATTACCAACCCTTTTTCCCCTAAACACACACACACGCCCACACGCACACACGCACATATGGACACACACACACACACACACACACACACACACACACACACACACACACACACACACACATACACACACACACACACACACACACACACACACACACACACACACACACACACACACACACACACACACACAACATATTTAGGAATTATTCCCAGTCCTGTACAATGCTTCAAACATCTGCAGTGATAAATTTATACCTGCAAAGCTTAAATATAGTAGAAAATTCAGTACTTTTCCATTAAAACCCTACCACGCGTCTCACCTTATTCCATCCTGCTTGTGTAAATACAGCTGGTGCCTACAATTTACTTCCTTCCTCCATGATAAAGGACACCTAAAAACAAGCTTCAGACAGGGTTATGAAAAAAAAAGGTTGACTCTATGCAGACATCATCTTATCGCAGACATCAAAGGGCAACATGGAAGTCTTGCATAGCCGACACACAGAACCAAACACGTACAAATATCAACATATAAAATGAATACACAATTTCCCTTAACCTCTCTCTTGCTTTTATCCGTTTTCCTGAAAAGATAACATAGCTCCTAAAAGTGGCCAGAGCATCCTAAGCAACTCTGCAATCTTCATGCTTGACAGTTTTTAAAGCAAAGATTTTTACAGCAGACAATAACTTTTTGGCACACTGCGAAGGAAAATATACTTCACCTGCAGCTTTTAAAAATTCCATGAAATGCCCTAAGTAATCCCTACGACCACCTCTCTCTTGCATGTGCAAATACACATGGAATTTGTCAGATATTACTATCAAATATACTGTAATTTCATCAATGTTTTTGAGCCGTGTACCTTTTTGCAGTGGCTGTTGTACATATAATCCATTATTACAAGAATAAATTAATTCCTATCCTTTCTCGCAGGTCTCCTAAGTTATCTATTTGCAATGTTGAGCTGTGTCTTCTTATTCTATAAGCAGAGTGTTTAGAAAACACTCATTTACACTCTCAAACATAAATCTTGTAAATCCCGGCAAAACACAGCACTGTGAAGTGCTAGGGGTTTAATGGAAAAGTACCGAACATTTTGCAATAAATCTAACTGGTGGAGTTGCAAACTCAACAAATTATTAAACCGAAAGATAAGAACATGCAAAGCCTTCAAACTTTGCTCAGCTCAATACAACAAGACTAAGATCATCTCTGTCCAAACAGAAATCACTAAAACAAACAAAAGTATCAAAGCTTCATTCAACATAAAGTTTACCATCAGGATGGGTAACAATAATAAGGCCTTCTTCAACCACATCCAAAGAATAAAGAAGAATAAACAAGAATGTAGTAGGCTATAACAAAATGGTACTGTCATAATAGAACCAGGATATATAGTTAGCATACAGTCAAACTAGCTTACAGATCTTGAGAACTTTCAGGCCATAAAAGAAAACCCCATTTACTTTTCTCCTCTGCAAATTGATCCAACTGAAAGTCGCATCTAAAATGATCACTTCTTCCTCAGTAAGGTTAGTTTTGACCCTAAAATGCAGTATTTTACTCTTTTGGGAAACAGGAACACTGATCAACCTACCACATAAATAATAATCCATCAGAGTTAATGCCACCATTGCAAAACATTGGCACACTCACAGACTGTGAATTTTCTTTTGACCCACCATATTTTAACTATTGTTAGGAGAACTTTCTCACTACACAACTATTTTCCAAAGGTATACTACCCAGATCCAAGACATTTACCATCCCCTCTACTCTTTACTTATCAGACCAGTAACAGAATATAATAACCCTTTGGTATGTATGTATCTAAACATATTGCTCATCTTGAAAAAAAAAAACATAATTTTGGGTATGAGCTCCTTAAGTTATACAAAATGCCTACAAACCCTGTCACTGTACTTTATCTCATATAGACACTTATGAAGTGACCTCTATCTGAACAGTAAGTTAGAAATAACCCAGTCCTCTGACCTAACTGACCTCTTACATATTAAAAAAATGACAATACTACCAATGCCCACTCCATGGACCTAAATATTTATTGAGATATTAAATGGACATGTTGGGATAGAGATATCATTTATGTTGACATTCAATCTATCAAACAAGATTAAAAAAATAGGCTTCTTGGTATCATAACTAGTCCATGGAATAGGTTCATAGAATCATGGGTTTTTATTAAAATATCTCCTCTTGTGGAATCAGAGCCCTTCCCATGTCAAACAATGTTGCTCCCTATTTCCTCTTTAAAACCATGATTGATAAGCAATGACAATTTGAAAATTCAACCCTGATCTGTTTATCTGTTTCCTCATATCCTTACAGATATAGAAAGCAGCCAGTAGGAAGTGCAGTCATCAGGCTCTAAATGCTTTTCTGGACCAGGTTCCTAATAAAAACCTATGAATCTATGAACCTATTCCATGGATTAGTTATGATACCAAGAAGCCTATTTTTGAAATCTTGTTTGATAGATTGAATGTCAACATACATGATATCTCTACCAACTGAGTGGATCACCACATTCACAGAATTCAAGGTTGAAAACATTTGAGTTAATATATTAATTTAATCAATTAATTTGATCAATCCATCCATTTAACATTTTAAAACAAATCCAAATGATAAAAAATCCAGCAACATATCTGGTATTCACTTGACCTAATTTTCTTCAGTGAGCACTTTCAAAGTAAGGGGGGCTACTTCCTTTCCTATTATTGCTCCTCTTGCAGAATTTTTGTCCAGTGCATCTGTTTGCTCTCTTGGATATTACATAGCCCCTGCATTTCTCCCACAGCTCATTCTGTTTGAGCTCCTCCAGAGGCTTGATAATATCCCTCTCACTTACGAGAACACTCTGTTTCCACCTGCATGTGATGGCGTTTTTGGCCACAAGAAAAATCATCAAAAATAAGGCTCTGATGTAGAAATGCCCACTTTGTTGGATCTCTAAGACATAGGTGCAATGATCTAGCATCTCCATCAGGTCAAACATTCAAAACTATTTCCTACAACCATCTCCTAAATGCACTTTGTGCCTTACCTTCCTAAAAGATATGTCTCCGACTACGAACGTGATCACTTTCATCCAGCAATTACTACCCACTTCCCTGTACTTAATGCACAATCTCTAGGACACACATAAATATTTATGGAGAGATTTCCACCCCAAAATTTGGAACTTTCTAGATCTAGTGGCCTCCCTAATCCTTGCCCAGACTTTTAGGCCACAAATGTTTCCAGAATACTTCTGTCCAAAAATAACTCTCTAGACCTTAGCTCAGGCAGTCTTTCATGGATATTGGCCAGTATGCTATCATCTTGTTCTGGAACTTAAAGGTCTTCAGGACCTCAAAAAGATGCCCCCAACTTACCTACTGCCTTTTCTGCCAAGACTCTAGATCAGGAGGGGTACCTTCCTAATCCTACTGTCTTCCAAGACTATTACCACTTTCAGTATACTGTCAAAAGTTTAGCAGCCTGGTATAAATTGATATTGATCATCTTAAACCAAAGTGAAAATACAAGTCACCATCCTTCTGCACTGTACAGACATAAATGTCCTGTAATCATGGCTCAGTATTGCAACTGGTCTATATAAGTCAGGTAGCTTTAAGTTCTACCCTTCTTTCAATATGACAGCTACCACTCCCACTTTCCAGGTGTTTGGCATTTTCTGCATCTCTAACACTTGGTTTAACACCTTTATAACCCCTGGAGTATGGGATTTCCCCATAACTGGTAAATTTCTGCTGGAATCCCATCAAGCGCTAGCAATTTAGCTCTGGGAAGTCCCCATATAACTTCCCTCAACTCCTCACTTCTAACCGGGGCCAGCAACTATTGTATCTATTTTATAGGGAGTTTTGGGAGTCCCTGTGCCACCATAAACTGGCCCATCTTTTCTTGTTGACCAAAGGAATCCTTACCTTCTGCATACAAGATGCCACACTATTCCTGAAATACTGTATGGATTCTTTCTGGATCCTTTTCTATTTCTCCACCAGCTTGGGGCCTCACTTCTAGAACTGACTCACAGATTTTAGCTTGCCTCACTCTGAGAGCCAGTGCCCTCATAGCTGTCTTCACTATATCAAAGTCAGACCATCTTTGTTCTGTCAGTTGAAAATCCTCCTGTTTTGATTAGCTTATTAAGTTCCCACTTCCCTTCTTCTATATCTCCCAGAATTAATTGGTCCCTTTCTACATGTTTTGTTGGATTTCTTCTAAACCACTTTAGCCAGTGAATCCATGCAAATTTCTTGCCACATCTAATCTGCTTAGTATTTTAAGTTGTAAGCTTTACATCACAGTTTTTTTTAAGTCTCCCATTTAGATAAAGGGCTAGGGTCACCATCTTTCCTTCCCCATTAGCCCTCAACTTTTGTGGTAATCTAGTCCAAAATTTTCAGCAAAGAAACAGATACTAAATGTCCAGGGTCTTTATTTATGCCTCCTGTCTTCCTTCAATCTCAACAGTAATGGAGCATGATCTGCTGCTATTGGCATCACATCCAGCTCTTCTACCCCACAGCAATACTCATTCAGCATTACAACTTTATCAGTTGTAGAATACCTATGATAAGCATAAGAAGAACAAGTGAACCAGAAACCAGTGTACCTTGCCCATTGGGTTACATCAGAAAAATCCATATTCTGCAAATATAGGGCAAAGTGTCTTACCACCCTTGGTACATGAAAATATATGGGCCCCTCATTAACACTGTTCACATCTGAAACCAAATGCTGATCTACTGCCAGAAATCAAGAATCTCTCCTGAAATCCAGAATACCAGCAATCACTCCCCTTATATTGGACCAAGGGGAGACTGGGGTTATGTACACCAATGCCACAGTGAAAACTTCCCCATCCACAATGTTCTTAAAATCCACATATCTCCTATCTCCATTTAACAGTTTTTTATTAAATGCAAGCAGCATCCCTTTTTTTCCCTCACTACCTCATAGGTAGCTGTTGCAACTAGGTTGAATGCATCCATAGAAAATGTCCTAATCTCATTTTAAGTGTGTTTCCTGTAGCTTGACAATTGTTGGGAATCTTTTTATTGATAGAGGTGAAAACTTTAGACCACCTGACATAACTATCTTGTTTATTACTTTCTATGATAAAAAAATCTTTCTTCCAAAATAGTTGAGCATCTCACTCAAGTAGTTTCCTTCTGAGTATGCAGAATGAAGACAGGATATTTTCTTTCAAGTGTCAGAAGGAGAACCCGCACAATCATTTGACAGGGTTGATTCCAGCCTGCTGCCTTAACTTCACTTAATCATCCATTGCTTGACTCTGCTGCTCATATTTGCCTTTGTACATTGGTGATCATGAAGTAAATCCCAAAAAGCCAAAGCAAATAAAATGAACTCCACAAACAAAGAAGGCCAAACCGAAAGAACTGAAAAACAGCTTTATTAAGCAACAAAATGAAATAAATCAATCAAGCGCTTTCGCTAGGTAAATACCTGGCTTTCTCAAGATAAAACACAATACAATTGAAGTGTTTAAATACATGTATAACTAGTCACATGGTCTCTAATTAGTGTATGAAACATTCAATTGAATTAAATTAAAATACCCTTACTCAATAAATAAAACTCCTATATGAGCATAAACAGTACTTATAATAAATACTTAAAATTGTTAACAATTTTCAATTGAATGATTCACACACTAATTAGAGACCATGTGACTAGTTATACATGTATTTAAACACTTCAATTGTATTGTGTTTTATCTTGAGAAAGCCAGATATTTACCTGGCGAAAGCGCTTGATTGATTTATTTCATTTTGTTGCTTAATAAAGCCGTTTTTCAGTTCTTTCGGTTTGGCCTTCTTTGTTCGTGGAGTTCATTTTATTTACATCGGTGATCATGCCTACAATGGGTTGAAGGTGTGGTATCAGTCTCCTAAAGACACAACTCAGTATTCTTATTGCAACTGTCTCACTTTTCAGCTATCCCAGTCAACTTAGCAGAAGCCAGTTCTATCCCCAGTGGGTTACTGGGTACCTCCACTGTTTCTTTAATGCCCTTGCCTTCCATGCCTGCTGAAATCTGCAGAGAAAGCCTTTGCAATGACTTAAATCCTTTTTGTTCTATGCATTGTGCCTTCTTCTTCATGTATGGACTACCAAGCCCCTAACAGTTGGTGACTCATCTCAGTCTCCTTCACACAGAAAGTATGAGGTGTCTAAATTAGTACTTTAATAATTAATTTTCCCACCAAGAAGAAGAGATGGTGTTTCCATGACATACCAGTTATCCTCCTTTACAGTAACTCTCCTAAGCCAAATTCTTAATAAAGCATGCAATCATAGCTACATTCTAGATATGGAAGTAGACTATTGTTATCCTGATCCAAAAGGGAGGCCCTTCCACAGACACCATTAGTTACAGATTAACTTTCTGGGACCATGAACAACAATACCAACTACTTAAATGCAACTGTAGTGGAAAGAAGTACTCTGAAACATCAAGTTTTGAAGTAATAAAAGTTCAAACATGAATAAAACAAGACATGTTGTAAATTAGGAATTCCTCAAACCAAGACCTCTGCAAGGACGGCAGGTGCACAGGCTCAAAAAGCAAAACCAAAAAACACCAACAGACAGCACTCAGCTGGAGGAAATATCTTTTTTAATGTACAAGAACAGACCGGTTTTGGCCCACAGGCCTTTTTCAATGTTTTTTATGTAAATTAACTAAGAATATTTAAATACTTACTTAATATAACAAATTACATAAGGGATTTCTGCATGCATTCCTATAACTTTTGCAAACATTTTACCTTTGTAAGGGCTGCTTATCAGAACCAATGTTTGTTTTTATATGTACTACTTTGCTATGCTACAGAAAATACAAACGTATTTGACTGTTTTACAGAATTCATAAGGGGCCTAGATCTTTGTGTTTCCCCAGCTCTGTTCATAGTACTCTAGTTAACAGTAGAGTGTTGCTCTGATGGATGTTAAACATTTATTAAATTATGAATTTATTCTGGGTTTGTTAAACTCTGGGTTTTGCCCATTTTCAGATGAGTCATGGTCTAACCTCTTTAAACAACAACACATGAACCATTTTAATTCACAATGTATTATACAATTTATATAGCAGCTGATATTTTATGCAATATGCAGCTTATTATTTAAAAGATAAATGCCATAAACAAAGATATGTATGAATAATGACCTATTCTGTCAAAAAATTACATATTTTCAGCAATTAAATATATGCAGTAAGGTATTGTAATGTTAATACAAGCAATCAAGTGTAACCAAAATTACAGGGCAAGTCTAAAAGATGCACAAATAAGCTTAATGCCGTAAACAAACAAAGTCATCATTGAACATAGATAAGTAGCAGGCTATTAGTCTGCAGACTATTACTTGTCTATCTAATAACCAGAGGTCAGAATCAAACATGTATTTGTGAGGCAAGATCTTAACCATTATGCCAAATCCTCCATATTTTACCTATCACAGTTTCCACTTAGGAATATAACTTCAAGCTACAAGCTAATCTAAAACACAGGTAATTACATATTGATAAAGTAAAATGAATAAAAAATGAAGTGATCTCACAACTGCATACATTGCATTGCATTAGGTATTGGAGGCAGTATGCTGTGATCCTGTAAGTACTGCCCTAAGAACATATGTAGTCAGTTTTTTTTTTTTGTTTGTTTTTTGTCAAAAGATGACTGGCCTATTGGTTTACAATACCAGTTGGCTATGAAACAGTTAAAAATAACAATCACAAGTAGCTGGCCCATGTCACATTTCTGTGCCTGTGATTAGCCTACCAGGCCAAGGAACTTGAAAAACGTGGTACAACTGCTACTGCTAAATATGCCTGCACTGGGGACCATGGAATCCGGTAATCCAAATTGCTGCCATATAGTATTAAGCTGGAAAACGAGCCTTATTTCTGTTTCAATATTTCTGCCGATCCCTGACGATTGTATACTTACCAAGACCAGATTTAAAAGTGAAGAAAAACACATTCTGACAATGCAAGAAAATTATAATCCAGTGAAATGTAAAGTAATTCATGTGTTGACGATTCTGATACAAAAGTATATGGATGTTGCTTAATATTACACTTTCTATGCATCTGCGTGCGCACAGAAATGAGTTATTAGTGCATAATTCACTACATTGTTAAGATTTAGAAGATATGCCACAGATCCTATGTTAATGGAACACTAATGCCTGCATTACTTTTTCTTATACATGGAGGTAGTAATGAAAATTATTTTCAGTCTATGTATTATAAAGCAAAGAGAGTATTGGTATTTGTAAACAGAAACAACTAAAACATATCACAACACTCTTTCTAGCACCTGTTTGATCCATGACTGTGTACAGCAGCATGTCTGGGTTTAGTCTGAAGTTCTGGCTTTTCATAGTTTATGCCATGAAAATGGTTAGTTATGGCAGCTGTAACTACGCAGAAATACAAATCACTTTAATTAGAACCATGTGTGGCAAAATGCCCATTATAGAATTTTTCCGAGATACATACATATGAAACAGAATACCTGAATTTATTCCGATACCTCATTTTGTTTTTAATTTGTAAGGTATGCACATAAAGAATCTAATCATTGGCAGCATTTAACATATAGATATACAAACTGTGCTCTCACGCAACTATGTACGCTGTGCACTTGCTATATTCAAGATGTCTGAGAGATGAAGAAGCATATTATTTTGCAGTCAGCTTAACTCTAAATTTCTTCTGCCGCATGGTTTTGTTAAAACATCTGTTGCATTGAAAAAGCTTGCACAATGGAATTAAAAACTCAAAGAATTCTGTGCAAATGGAAATGAATCATTACATCATGGCTAAAATTATTTTGGAAATATTAAGATACCTTTTAAAATAAAATATGTACAGCTTTTAGTTTTGCTGTCTCTTATCTGCCAGTAAAGTTTGCAACCCCAAACAAGTCCCTTCATAACAACATCCAGTATTTTCCTGAGCATAGCAGTTATAACACGTTGGAGTTGACTTTGCATCACAGTCTTGTGTTCATTTATTACGTAATTTTTGCTGACTGAGTAACTAAACTACATATATAATATACCTAATTTTTAACTGAAAGTAAGACTTATGCAAAGATTGTTGAGTTACTAGAATGAGTAACCACAGGCGTTCTAGACCAATATCACAAGGATATAAGCTCAAGAGACTAGAACTTGAAGGATAATGACAGTGGAACATACATTACCTACAAAATGTAAGCAACAGGCAGAAAACAGTTAATGGCATCAAAGAGAAAGACTGCAGAAAAATGACAGATGTGTAAACCTATGAACCTATATCTCTTCTGTGTCCCTGCTAGACAGAGGCACAGTAAACTAATCTTAAAAGGGTACCTTCTGTGACCTACGTTACAGAGGCACAGCAGGCTAATCTAATAGGGAGGCAGAAGCCAAATACACTCTGGCTAGGCTTATAAATGCCCTAGGGCAGATAGCCTAGTATCTACCCATGAACCTATGAACCTATGAGTGAAGTTAGCATCAAAAGTACAAACATGAAAATATGTCTAACTGGTATCTAGGCAATTGGGGTAAGTGGTCCCATGTGAATCTGAGGTGAAGATTGACAGATATCCATACGTCTCAACTCTCCAGATTTTTGCTTCATATTTTTGGTATGTTCCTTATAAAATTTAGGTTTTCTGGTAAATCATTGAGGACTGAAAACAGAAAATAATGACAGACATTTGAGTTTTAGGCTCCATGCATTTCAGAAAAACTGTGTTAATGTAAAAGCTTGTTATTCCATCAACTGTCTAAGTTAATAAGAGCAATATTTTAAAATTGTCCCTATTTTGGAGCCTTTGTCCCCCCATTATTTATGGCTTTGCACAGATTTTTTCACTAAGAGGTTGAGAGGTATGCAGCTATCAAGATCGTTTACATGAGCCACATGGTTACAAATAGTTTACATGTATGCTGATTGCAAAAATAAGTTTAGAGTGCTCTCATTCTGTGACATAGAATGCTGTTACAACAAGCTTACTTTCTAAAGTAAGGTAAAGTAACATCATACAGAATATGATTCTAGGCAGCTCGCTCATTAAAACTCTTAAGTCCTCAAAATCTGATGGCCACATTTCTTTTACTCAAGTGCCTTGAGTACTGTTTCCTCTAGTTGTTTCTAGTGTTAGTCTACAGAGTGGTATTTCACTGGCAGGTTGAAAGAATTCAACGAGAAAAAATATGCGTTAAAGTACATTAAGTACATTTTGCTTTTTCTCTTTTTTGCAGAGCAGTACCTGTCTGTCTATCTGTCTAGCTGTCTGTCCTTATATTCCCTTATTTAGGTATGAAAAGGGTGTTCCACTGCAAGAAAATCTTTTTTTTTTTTTTTTTTTGGTAATCTTTACATGGTTTACATTTTTCAGATTTTGTATATACGGCATAATATTCTATAGCTAATACATCTGAGCATTTTACACACGAACAATTCTATTTTGCCATAGATATTGCATTGGAAAACTCTCTGAAGAGGCTGTAGATGATCAATAAGGGCAGTGCATCCTGCAAAAGCCCACATTTAGATTCTTTAGCACAAGATAATGTATCCATCCTTTCATCAATTATCTGTATCAAGGTTCTGTGGGCAACAGCCTACATTATCAACCAGTTGAGAAAAGGCAGAGATCAACCTTAGGTAGGGCAACAACTTATCAAAGGGCAACCTGTCAACATCTCTTTAGAATATGAGAAGAAACTGAGGAGATCGGCAATTAGAGTAGAATTAATTAGATGCTACTTGTGGCAAGGATACAGGGTTTGAATCTTTCTACCTTCATTTGCCTGCTGTGTGACCTTGAGCAAATCATTACACAGTCAGTATTTTGGAGATATTTGGAATTTCAGCCAAACTCCTTAATGGACTACTGTACTGTATGCCTAGTAATTACCTATGAACCAGAATAAACATATCCAAACACAGTAGACAATTCAGCCAAAAATCGAACTAGCGACCTAAGTGCTGTGAGACAGCAATGCAGACTTCTGGACCATACTGGTCAGCAATATGTGTTATAGGAAAAGTACCCCGCTATGTTAATGATAAGATATGAAATTTCAGAAGCCAACAACATTAGTACAGACATTTGTTTTACTGATAGCAAACACTATGCAGGTATTCATAAAACATGTTCAAAACAAATGCAGTTAACATCATTTAGCACGTCAAATGCATCATGGTGACTTGCCAGCTCTGTTGCCATAAAGGGATGAAGCACTGACTATAACCCAGGTAAGACAAGTTTAATTAGTCACTGAAGCATTTGCTGTAGCTAATATGGGGGAGGAGAGGAGCAATACAGTTTTGCCATTTCACCTGTTATGGGTGGTGTACATGCCCAGATTACATGTTCCCATGGATCAATCCCTGGTAAAGATCAGGAACTCTGTAAAAGTACTTGATTCAAGAGGGACAGGGTGTCCTTACGTGTTACTTCCACAGGGTCCTCTGCCATGGAGGATGTGCAACAGCCTCCTAACAGTTGTGTTGCTGACAAGCTGTGTTGCAGACAGTGTCACTTTGTTATCAAACTATGCCATATGCACATTGCCTTCATTGTCAGCCATAGGTGACCTGCCAGTATTAGTATGTGCTGTCCTGTTGTGCTGGTCTCACTAGAGAGTAACCTGTGAAGAGCATGAACGCATGATACCATTGATAGTGCTCACACATATGCCATCACCCCCCCCACACACACACACACACACACACCAGGCATGCATATGGATATACAACAAGCTATTTACATGGGATATAGTGACATTCATACCTTAATGTATGGGCTTTTGCATTCACATCATAGAGGTACCTGACAAGAGAGATATGCTGAAGGTAATTGGTAAATTAGTCCCATCGCACATGTAGTGCAGCATACCACATGATTCTGAATTAATAGTGCTATCTTGTTTCTTACACTACTGACACTCAGGTGGTTGTTGCCAATATAACTCCATTATGGATCTAATGTACTCATAAGCATGATCTCTGATCATATAAGTTGATTTTTAGGGTACCTAAGAAGAACTATATCCTCAAAGGCAATTGCAGAAGAATTTATTAAACTGCAAAATGTTTATTTTGTAACTCACAGAGTTTTGGATCTAAAGGGGGTGAACTAAAGAGTAATATATTAGTTGAAAACTATAAAAGAATTGCTATTACTGAAACATGTGATACTCATTAATTTAGACATTCCATACTGCAATAAATATGTGTGTCTGAGGAATAAAAGAGGCATGGAGGAGTCATACACTGGATAAATCATTCCATTCTTTCTTTTTTGATAGAGACTAACAATAATGTAGAAGGTATTTCAATACGGCTAATAACTTTTACGTTATGGTTTGTTATCATACACCTTATATGGACTCTGTGAGATATTGGGATTATTTATATAAGTTACATTTATTTCTGAATATTAATAACCAATTACTATCAGGAGATTTTAACTACTCTTACACTGACTGGAATGGAGATACAACTAAAAATTGTAATGCGAGAGAGTTCTTGAATATATTAGCATACCATAATTTAACTCAACTTTTTGATGTTCCAACATATGGGAAAATATTTGGGATCTCATCTGTACTAACTTAACTAGAGCCATTAGTAATGCACACATTTCCACTCCTCTTAAGTTTTCTGATCATTACTCAGTTTTGTTTAATTTATTTGCTCTTTATAGAACTAGTGATGTAAAATACTGTAATTATGATGTTATTGATTATGATCATATAAGAACAAATTTATGCTCAGTAAATTGGAATGCAATTTTCCATTTATCAAACTGAGGTTATGATATTTTGCAAACTATTCTGATTCATGGGAGTTTATAAAGACGTCTTAGTAAAATAAGGAAGAGGAATAATTTACCTTATTGGTAGAACCTTAAATTAATAAAATTGTATAAGCAAAACAAGAGACGTCTTAGAATAGCCAAAAGATTTCCTAACAAGCATAATATTTAAAGGCTTAATAAATGTGGAAAGGATTAAAAAAATATGATTTAAAGAGAGAAAATTAAATATGAATATAGGTTAGTGTGAGACAATAATAATCCAAATATTTTTAGAAGTATATAAACTCATTTAAGAATAACATTTAACACATAAATGCAATACAGGTTAATGGAATTTTAATAGAAGACCAGAGATTAATAGCTAATGTGTTTAATACAGATCCACTTCTTAATTTCGAAAGACCACAATATTGAGATTCAGAATATCGAACCTAGAATCCCGAGGTTGAGAACTCTCGAAAGTAAGAAGTAAAAAAAAAAAAACATGACAAGTGCTAAAACCATGTTTTTTGCAGGGGAAACCCCCCCTGCACCCCACACACCCCCTGCAACTTAAATATACTAACTTTGAGATTGCGCTAAAGAGAATGGTAATGTTCTCGTTCCGCACTGTATTGTAATGTACATTACCATTCTCTTCACTGTACAGTGATCTCGGAAATAGTGTATTTAGATTGCAAGGGGGTGGTGGGTGCAGGGGGGCTTGCCCACTTGTAAAAACATGGTTTTAGCAGTTGTCATGTTTTTTCTTTTTTTTTTTTTTTTTTTTTTTTTATTTCTTACTTTTGAGATTTCACAACCTTGAGATTCTGGGTTGGATATTCTGAATCTCAAGATTATGATCTTTCGAAATTAAGAAGTGGACCCGTTTAATACCCATTTTACTGAAATTGTTCAGACACAGCTCAGGAGATGGATTTACATTTATTACTGGAGACAGAGAAAACTGATGGATATCCAAATATTTCTGATAATATGGTATATAAACCATTAAATAAGATTAAAAAATGTACATCTACAGGTCTGGATAATATTCCAGACATATTACTTGTTAAAATAAAACAGTTTTAGGACTTATCTTACCTACATTGTTTAATACATTATTGTAATTGGGATGTGTCATCTTTTTTGTCAGGAATTCTTTTTCACACCTTTGTACAATAAGGGAAATAAATTAATGGTGAATAATTATAGGCCCATGAGTGTTACCGCTGTTCTATGTAAGTATTTTTAAATACATTTTAGTAAAATTATCATAATAGAAAATAATTTTGCTTCAACAGACCTTTCTAAACAGAATGCTGTTAGTGGTCAATCTACATTAACCAATTTGTCAGGCTTTTGTGATAATGTCACCAAGGCTGTTGATTTAAGGACTCTGTACTGGAATAATCTTTCTAGACTTAGCAGTCAACTTATACAGAATTACTTATAACAAAGGGCAGCACAGTGATACAATGGATAGTTTTGTCACCTCACAGCAGGAGAGTCCCCATTTCAATTTTCAGCTGGGCTGCCTTTTCTGTGAAGCCTGCATGTCCCCCTGTGTTTGCATAGGTTTCCCCTAGGTGGTCTGGTTTCCTACCACATTCCAAAGACATAGAGTAGATAGACTTGACACTGTAAATTGGCCATAGGTGTGAGTGTGTGGTGTGGAGGAATTACTGTGTCAGGGACAGATACCTGGCAGTGTAAACTTAGGCTTTAGATGATTGTCACTGTTGAAGTAATCACCTGACCCCATTTGCAAAAACAGGAAAAAGAGGTTTGGATGGATGGACTTAAAATGAATGCAGCTTCTTTCTTAATAATATGGATTATCAATTGGTTAAAAGATAGGAAACAATTAGTGCTAATACAAGGTGTTGTATTATAAACATTACAGGTATGTTCTGGAATCCCACAGGACTCCATAGATGGGCTACTGTTGTTTAAAATAGTTTTCTCTACAATTCCATATAATAAGTGCTGGTTATACAAGTGTGTAGATGACTACAGAATTGGATTTTTAACTGAAAAGGATGAGGACTTTCTAATTGTTACTAATTGTTTGATGTAGTTTGGTACATGGACAACAAATATAGATCTGAGATTCATCAAGCAGAAATGCAATGCAATCTTTTTCGGTAAACCACTGATTAAGAAATAAGTTACTTTCGCTTTGTTTATTTCTACTGAGGTTGACAACTATAAAGCTCTTGGTATATCTATAGAAAATAATTTTAATGTTGATATTCACTGTCAAACAATTTGCTGAAGGGCTATGCAGCAAATGGATGTCTTTTATTTAAAATATTAATACAAAAATGTTAATAGCTTGGTAACATTATATAAAGTATATGTAAGCCCTATCTTTGAGTGTAATAATTCTTTTTAAACTCATAATATGAGAGAAGTGAAAAAACTGAGTCTATTCAAATGTGCTTTATTTAGAAAACCTCTTTTAAGAGATTTCAGCTATAAGTAGCAGTGTTTAAAACTGAATTTATACACCATACATTATAGACACATAAGGGGTACATTAGCATTTAAATCTTCCCTGATATGATTTTACAGTTATTTTTAGGCTTAAAATGACAAAGGTATTAAGACTTACAAACATCATGGCCTAACATTATTAACTGAATTTTGTAATGAGAAAGTTAAGAAATGTTATATTAATGTAAGAATTACTCAACTTTGGAATAGATTATCAATATGTAAGATCATCTAATAATTTATTAAGTTTCTTGAAACTTTTAGATGAGTAGGCTGGAATCTGGGCTTTTGAACCAATAGAATATGATATTGTGTTGATTGATGGCCTTAAGGCCTAAACACTGAGTATACTTATGAACTTATGAACTCCCATATCCAAGTCAGTCCCAAGCATGAGGGTCTTCAACCTCCCCAAAAAAAGTCACCAGGAAATTCTCTGTCCCTAGGAGATGTTCTGCATTGGTGGTCCACTCCATGTGATTGACATTTCCTTAGCTACGTCTTGTGCTTTCTCATTTGCACATGATACATACTAGTTATTCTTCAATGTACCTATTGCACCCCTCCCTGACATACATGATCTTAATACACTTTTATGCAAGTGCCACATGCCATGTATGTGGACAGCCTATAGTACCAGTCCTATCTCCCAGTAATGAAACTTTGTAGCTGTTATCCCTGTTGGGGACGCACACCAATCCCTGCACAAGTGTGAGTTGCACATATCATCAGTCAATGGGAGTATATGACATGCTATGGAAGTCAGCTAACATAGGTCACTGCTTCACCCATCCTCTTATTATGCAACTAGTTTATCAGTCACCTCATATACAAGTGAAAGCAGTGTACATGGACTCCATGGACCCATTCCTACATCTGCTTATTGACCCCATGTAATGATATGAGCATTCTCTTTAACCTCCCCCTTGAAAAGTGCTGTCATGCCTCTATCTATGTACAAGGTCTTCATGTCTCTTGTGAAGTGTGCACCCCTAGGTATCAGATGTCTGCAGTATGCTTCCCACCACAGCAGGATATGACAGGGCCATGCCATTATGTTGAATTGCCTTTCACACATACCCTGTGGTATCTGTCACACTATTGCCATCCACCACGTGTTGATGACCATGCTGAGGAACATTATCGGGGAGGGGGCTTCCCTGCTTCTTTACTTGTATCTCCAAATCCATACTTAATAAGTAAATTCCTGTATTCCATAGTTTTTGTTGTTAAATGGTCTCATACTAAATGGTGGTTATGCTTTAACTCATTCCCTCCAACGGAGCTCTTTGAGTTTGTACTCTAACTTCCAATGGGTGTAGCCTGAGTATTTTAAAATAATGAAGTTACAGCTTCACAGTTCAAACAAATGTTCATATATCTAGAACCATTAGTGCTATTACAAATTTGTAAATGGAAAAATATTTAACACAAAGTAATCATTATAGTGGCTGTATTTATTTAATTTTATTGTAGTTCTTGAAGTGGATATTATAAGCCAAAATATGCAAACTAAATGTTATTTTTTGTAATGCTGTACAAACAGTTCACAATATCTGCATAATAATTCAAACAATATATATAATGCTACTAGCATTTTCTTCATATAGCTGTGAACTTTCATATGAGGCTAAGCAGTTTTGTCTGTATCACTTGATTGTTGAAATATTTAGGGAAATATGCACATTATTACAATTCATATAAATAGTATACATTATTAATATTAAATATCTTTTAATGTGGAGAGAAAGTAGCCCAACACAAACCACGTACCTTTGCAGAAAACCAGAAAAAGTTCACAGAAAAAAACTTAAAAACAAGCAAAGGCAAGGCTCCAGCTCCTTATTCTTGAAATAAACATCAGCAGCAACTCCAGGTCGACAGTTAATGACTGCTTTAATAGACAAATGCAACACACAAGTGCTTTCACAGAATGCTTCTTCAGGTGTATGAAAAAGTGTTACAGACACACCTCTTTTATACCAACAAACTCATCACATGACAGGAAACTACAAACATTTAAAAAATAAACTCATTCCATTAAGCTATATAAAAAATGAAATAAAAATACATAAATACTAAAAATATATAAAACAAATATATATATATATATATATATATATATATATATATATATATATATATATATATAAATAAATAATATGTATACACAATGCCTCAATTGATGCCCATCACCTGCGTAATGGTCTATTTTTAATACTGGTCTCATAGGGACATGGTCATTAAGGCCATGTCCTACATTGGCTCAAAATCGAACTATCCAGTTCACCTCCATTTCCTCAGTTCTAGCTCTGATGTCACCCCCTCTTTTATTTTCATAACATTTCCCTATAACCATGAATTTAAATCTATGGTTGTCACTAGTGTCTACAACATGTTTAGCTAGAGCATTAAAATTACTTCTTTTCTTAATATGATAAACATGCTTCCTGATTCTGTCTCTGAGCAATCTGTTTTCCCAACTTAGAATTTGCTACGTACCTGACATGTGGCAAGATAAATCACATGGGAGGTATCACATGATGCATTGGTCCTTAAATCAAAGGTTTCTCCTGTTTTATATATTTTTAGTATTTATGTATTTTTATTTCATTTTTTATATAGCTTAATGAAATGAGTTTATTTTTTAAATGTTTGTAGTTTCCTGTCATGTGATGAGTTTGTTGGTATAAAAGAGGTGTGTCTGTAACACTTTTTCATACACCTGAAGAAGCATTCTGTGAAAGCGCTTGTGTGTTGCATTTGTCTATTAAAGCAGTCATTAACTGTCGACCTGGAATTGCTGATAATGTTTATTTTAAGAATAAGGAGCTGGAGTCTTGCCTTTGCTTGTTTTTAAGTTTTTTCTGTGTCTCTTAAATATCTTTTAGTTGCACAAGACAGAAGTCAATATCATGCAGTTGTGTTTGCCATCATGCACCTTGTATGCAGCGTGGCTTTGGAACTTTCAATGCAAATATGAGCAAGCAGCTATTGATGCCTAATGGAGTCAGTTGGTTGTAACTACATGAATGCTTAGAGGCATCACTAGGTTGTAATTAGTTATATCATGCTTTATATCACACACTATTAGGAGCCTTCTAGCACAGATGGTTTGATAAGAAAGCAATTTAGTGGCACTATCTCTGTAAAGATGTCGTAAAGTAATGTGCTACCTATATTGGCCAGCATTAGCCATCCAAAACATGATGAGAAGGAAGTATTCAAGTACAGGGTTCATGCACAGAGCTTGTATAGGCCTATAGCAGTAAGGTACACTGTTAGGAACATTCAGCAGTGCCACACTACAGCACTACACTGCACAACAAGTGATGTCTAAGTATGTGTCCATGTGCATAGAACTACCATTTTTCCCTTGGGTGAACCAGACTAACTGGACATGGCTTCCTAAGGTGTTATGACTTGCTTAACTGGGTTACAAGATATTCTTTTTCCTACAAAGGGACATTGTGGATCACTTGCTGTGGAAATACAAAGCCCACTTGTGTAAGGTAGAGGCCTGAGATATCTGCCGTGAGCTTATGCCACTGGCATCACCTATTCTAAGGAAGCAGTGCAGGTGTGGGAACAGTGATTTGTGGTGGTGCCACCCTGTCTTGCTTCAGCAGAGAGAAGAAGTTATGGGGAGAGAGAAAGAGAGGTAGACAAATACTGCAAACATTTTTTCTGTTCCTATTATGTTTCCTGGTATTCAAGTGTACTGAGGTGTGAATATTTTGTTTTACAGTGGCAAAGGAGTTATACCACAGTATGGTATGGTAGGATGTCTCAGAAAGTAGGACAAACTCTTCAGAAAATGGACTGCATATGCCATGTGTGTTAATCTACTGTACAGCTGCACTTGCATGCATACCATTTATGTGTATGCTAATGTGTTCTTTTTTATTATCCTTCAGCAGGTCCAGATGTAAAAGTAGTGGTGCAGTAGTAGCATTTGCTTTGGCTCATGTCAGTCAACACCTCTTATGCTGGGTCACCACTGGTCACCAGGTCTGGCAGTCAGCAGGGGAATGGAATCCACCATGCTGATGGTGCCCTGGAGAGATTGCTCTGGCCTCTGTGGCCAGTTGTGAATGGGCAGGGAGCATACTCTCCTTTTCTCACTGTTGCCTATAAGGGTCTCCTATCATTTATTGACATCAGTTTCATAGGCTGGTGTATACTGAGGTGCACTGAAAACTAGAAGGCTACCTCAGTATCATAGAACACCTAATGGCATAACCTGTTAAATCACACAACCATAAGGCCCCAACCATTGGGGGCACAGCCTGTCCAGCACATCAGCCACAGAGGTGACTGATGCCTGGGTGTGTTGCACTCTATGCCACTCTATAATCCCAACTTGTACCCTACCCTGTTCTCAGACAGGTTTTCCCTTTCCTTATCCATTTTTACCCACACCTTGATCATTATTAAATCTTCCCCATCACTGGTTGTCCAACCTCTCACTGAATCCATTCACTGCTACCTGCATCTTCTGTGTGTCTATAGCCCAGTCTGCATTTTGTATTTGTTGTCTGCCTCTGATACTCTTCCCACTCCCTCTGTCACATCCACAACTATTCCTGACTACCCAGCCAGCCCAGTGGTACAGAGGGGTAAACCCCTGACTACGACCCAGGTGACCCAAGTTCTATTAGTAGCTCAGTAACTTGATGGAGCAGGCAGAGAAAATTAACATTCATATTGGAGGTGGGAGGTTGTGTGCTGATATCCCTTTTTTTGGAGCTCTGGTGGAGGCTAGAGCACAGAAAGAAGACATTAGGTTGTTGGGCAGGAAGGCATATGATGGCATACCTACCTTATGGACCCAGGGGTGGAGACACATTATGTACTTTCCTATAGCCCAGTCAGCCTTAACAATAATGAGTTAAACATGCAGGGGAAGGATTTAGAGTACTGTATATTCTAGCAGACTCTGAGATTCAGAAAGGGCTGCCATGAGTGGTAAGACCTACGATGATTGGCCAATCCCTAGCAGCAACCCTTTGAGATTCGGGACAGGCCCATTATAGTGATTTTATGCAGCTAGCAGAATCCCCATGATAGGCTGCCCCAATTGTCATACTAACTGATAAGGAGGCATTCTTGGGAGAATAAATAATCCAAATTATTATTTATTTTATTTTACATTTGTTGACTGGGATAGTCCGACTGGATACATGTCCATTTTCAGCGGAGGCCCGGGGAGAAAAGCTCCAAGATAATAATACACATTGAACATTTAGTAAATGCTAGTTTCAAGCAGGATTACAGTCATAAGCAATACCAGCATTTAGCACATATAGTACTAACTTATTATAAAACACTTTACAAAACATAACATTATTTTCAAAGTTAAACATACATACCATTACATTCAGGTTTAAGACACACTGAGCAGCAGTTATACAATTGATCCATCCTGAAATGGAGTGGTAAAAAAAAGTTAGAAGTAGTTGAAGGTTAATTAACCATGTTCCGCTGAAAATAGCTGCAGGTAGGGATTTGCACTGCAAAAGATTCAGAGAATCACTCCATTGTATAAATTAGTGCACCCAGCCATGATCTTTAACATGACCAAAATGCTGTAGTCACCCATTACAGTCAATGGAAAAGTCTGCTCTGCAAATATATTTAGGGAAGTTCTGAAGAGAATTAGTAGTGGTGCCAGGACAGGTTATTTTTCTTCAAGCATCTGAGATAGGAGGTTTAGGAGAAGGGAAGTCTGAATGAGGAGGTCAACGCTAGAATCAGGAGGGTTGCAGCCAAGTGACACAGAGTGTCAGGGTAGTTTATTTATTTATTTTATTTTATTTTACATTTGTTTACCAGGAAAGTCTGACTAGACACATGTCCTTTTTCAGGAGAGGTCTATGGAGAAAATCTCCAGAAATAATGTACATAGAAAACAATGGTTAAATAACCTTATTAGAGTAACAGTAATTATAACAAAGACAGCTACTGGGTAAATATCAAACACCGTCTAGATGTAAACTGTTGTAAACATAGCTTGAATATACATATACAATGAACTGTGTAGGTGTAGACTTATATTGAATATATATATATAGAATTATATATAGTTAACATATAACCTTCAAAAAATTGTCAAATATAACTATTGAGGAGGGTTGGTTGAAAACTTATTGATAAAGTGGAAGAGAAGGATGGGCTATCCAGGGGAGTTGCAAGAGCAGAGCCAGGACTTGCTAAGGTAAGTTTTCAGGAGTTTTTTTAAATAGTAATGTTGAAGTATTAGCCACTAGTGAGTTAGGTAGGTTATTCCACAGTTTAGTGGTATAGCTGGAGAAGAGAGATTCTTCTGCTGAGTTTTTTGCTTTAGTGATTTGTAGAAGTAGTTTGTTGCTAGAGTGGAGGGATCTTGAAGAGGAATAGGGTTGTATGACATCTTTGAGAGCAGGGGCATTGTCTGGTTGATAGAAAATGTTATGGGTGAAGGTTAGCTGATTAAAGTGAAGGAGCTGAGGGAGTTCAAGCCATGAAACCTGCTTAAGTGATAAACAGTGATGTGACCTGTATGAGGCATTAGTGGCAAACTTAATTTTGTTGTAACAGGCTTTGAGTTTGGTAAGGTCAGTTTTATGGAGGTTGGTTAAGATTGGGGAGGCATATAAGAAAGTTGACAAGAGGTGTGTTCTTGCAATAGTGAGTTTTGTACTGTTTGTTAGGAATTTGTTTTTCCTAAACAGGAGGCCGAGTTTTTTGTGGACATTTTTTAATGGTTTGGGCTAATGTCAATTACAATGCCTAGCTATTTGGTTCAGATTGTTGAGGTGATTATTGTTTTATTTTTGGAGAAGATGTGGAAGGTTAGGGATGTTGAGGTATTCCTAGTTGGGCAGAAGAAAAACAGTTTTGTTTTATTGGGATTTAGAATGAGTTGAGAGTTGGTCAACCTAGTTTCCTTAGATAAGAAGAAATCTTGGGTGATGATATGAAGGTCTTTAAGGGAAGATGCTGAGCAGATCAGTGCAGAGTCATCTGTGTACTGAATAACTGAGGCATGTAGTGAAGCAGAATGAACCTGACTGGTGAAGATAGAAAATAGAAGGGGTCCAAGGATGGAGCCTTGTGGGACCACTAAGGTGACTGTGATGCCTTAGTAAGTAACTTTGGAACCAAGTAATAGCAGGGTTGCTGAGGTTAAGGTTGGAGAGAACACTGATGAGTTTGCTGTGGTTGACCATGTCAAAGGTCTTGGACAGGTCCAGGTATATGGCTGATACAAATTAGCCATTTTTTTCTGTGCTGGTTAACTGTATTTGTAAAAAACATTAGGGCTGTGGTAGTACTGTGACAGGGATGAAAGCTATGTTGGGTATGAGATAGGAGCTTATGTGTAACGAGGTAATCCATAAATTGGATATGTATGACCCTTTCAAGAATTTTGGATTGGGGAAAAAATGGCAATTTGGCGATAGTCAGATCAGAGGAGTTACCTCATTTGTGTAATGGCAGAATGTGGGAGATTTTCTATATAGCAGGGACTGTACCTCAGATAATGATCTGATTATGAGTATGGCTGCAGGGTATGCGATACCTTCTGCTGCAATTTGCAGGTATTCAGCAGGAAGATTATCTGCAGCTAAGGTAGTTGGTTTAAGTCTTTTTAGTAATTTCTTGATAGTATAAGTGGGGGCTGAGTTTAATGTAAATTGGCTGGGGCTATTATGCAGGTGTATACTGTTATGGTTTGAGATAGGAGAGGTAGGGTTGGAGTTAGTCTGGATATTTGCATGAGCTTGAATAGATTCTGTAAAGTAGTTATTAAACTAAGTTGCTAAGTCTTTGAAATTGTTAGGTGTTTTTGGAGTGGGAATAGTTGTTTTACCTGGTATGTTGTTGACTACAGCCCAGAATTTTTGTGGATTATTTTGATGTTTTGTTTTGATATTGTGGTAGTAGTAACATTTGTCTAATATTACATGTTTTTTTTTTTTTTGCTTTATTTCAAAGTTCAAGGAAAGTTTGTTTGGTAGTGTTGGTTTTGTTTTTCTGGAACTGTTCCCAGGTCTTATCTCTGGTTTTGAGTAGGGCTCTTTATTCTTTGGTTAGCCAGGGTACATAGTTAGATTTCACTCTAATGTTTCTAGGTGGTGCATGGTAGTTCAATATCTCTAGGAAGGTAGAGTTGAAGGAGAGTATGGTCTCTTCAATGGGCAGGTGTTTAAGATGTTCCCAGTTACAGATTTTTTTAGGGTAGAGTTAAAACTATCTGGATCAAAGTGTTTTTTGTTTCTAATTAGATGCAAGGAGGTTTGGTAGGTTTGATGAGTGCGGTGTCTTAGGAGAAAGGTTGGGCTGTGATCACTCAGGCTTTTGGGGAGACAGCCTGAGTGAGATGACAGATGAGGATTATTAAGTAAAATCCAATCGAGTATGGATTGATGTTTGGAGGTTTTATCAGTCCTAGTGGGAGATGTGATGAGTTGAGTGAAGCCGTAAAGTTTAACTTGAGATGTGGGGGTTTGAGAGGAATAAAGGAGCCAATCAATATTAAAGTCACCCATCAAGATACTTTCTTATGGGGGAGATTTGAATGTCCATTGTAGTAAGTTTTCAAGTATGGTAATATTGTTGCCTGGTGGAATGTATCCACCTATGATATTGAGGTGTTTGTTGGGGTTAATAGTTCATTTAGCAAATATCAATTCAGCATTTTCAAAATCAGGGATGGTTGCATCAAGGAGGTAAAGTGTAAGGTGGTCTTTGTACAAGATTGCTACTCCCTCTTCCCTTTTGATTATCCAATCCTTGTGTCGAATGCTATAACCTGAAGCAGTGAGTTCATTACTGTTTATATCTGGTTTGAGCCATATCTCTGTTAATGTTACAACATCGGGGGAGTAGTGGGACAGTAGAGCATGTAGGTCATGAATTTTGTTACCGATGCTTCTTACATTCATGTTAATGAGAAGAAAGGAAAATTTGTTTCATTGGAGAATTATAGCAAGGTTATATTGAGATGAGCTGGTTGATGAAATGTATGTGGGAGTGAAACCAGGATTAGAGTGAATGTCTCCTGAGAGGCTTAACTGTTTAAATATGTATAGAAGGAGTTTGGAGAGCTTATATACAACTTTGGTGAGTCTATGGGAGACTGGAGATGTGGTTTGTTGAAGAAGAAATTTGATTCTGTGAAAGTCTGTGATGGCGGTGTGAAAAAGAGTTGGGACTATAGAAAACTGATGAGAATTGCATGGATTGTAACATGAGGAGGTATGCTGGGGGTGGGGTGGAATGTAGTGTAGTGTCATATGAGGAGAGGGAATACAAGAGAAGTAATAGAGAGCTTGTAGTACAAGAAGCAGGGTTATATTTAAGGGCTTCATGTTGAGATAGGTTGCTTATGTGAATTTTTGAGTAGCTAAAGGATATAACAATGAGAAGAATTTGTTGGTGATGTGGTAAGGTGTGTGAGAGTGTTGAATGTTGTATTGATTTATCTGGTTGGTTAGGGGGAGGGATTTTGGGGAAGGTAAGTGGTGTGGAAGTGACAGTAATAGGTTTTGGTATTAGTGGGTGTGGCAGAATGGGATTGGCTGTGGGTTTGGTGGGTGTGGATTTGCTTAAGTATAAAAGTAGGGATAGTGCGGGTGGGTGGTAATTGGGGGTAGGGTAGGGGATTGAAGTGAGCTAGAACATAGCAAGGGTGGAAATATGGTGGTAAGGTGCAAAACAGAAACAATATGTTCTCAAGATGGTGAAGACAGCAAAGGTAAGTATTGGCCGAGTGATGCTCTATATTAAATGGTACTTTACAGCACTGTTGAAGAATGGTTATGCAAAAAAGAAAAAAAGATCTGTACTTTGTGAGACAAAGAGCAAGAGGCTAACAATAAATATGCTAGTAGAAGGCTAGGGAGTAGAGTGTATAAGCTGAGGGTTAAGAATGTGGGGTATGGATTCCATTCTGGTGATATGCAGTCATCTGTACCAGTACATGTTGATTAAACAGAAAAGGCAAAAATGCAGGACATACAACTGTTTTGGTAGGATTCTGCTGAAGAAGTTTTCAGGTGCTGTGGAAAGTCTTATTATGTGTTTCGGTGATGGTTCAAACAGCAGAAGGGGAGAGCCGAGTAGGTACCTAAGTAAAAAAGAGTCAGCAAAAAGTAAGAGTTAAGGTAGCTAGTTGTGGAGAAAAGCTAGAGAAAAAACAAATAGAGCCAAATTCATAAGTTACAACATTTAGTTAGACTGTGGACCAAATGTAGCTATTTTGTTAGCTTTAACTGATCTTACTAGCCACAATACAGTGGGAATGTCACATAAATCTGTACAACATGCCAGTAGTGTTTTTAGGTCAGATATCATAGGAAAGCAAAGGTATTGCAGCCTCTAGCTCTAAAATGAGAGTCATGATAGTCTACTTCATATGTGTTTACAAAAGCAAAATTAGTTTATAATACCAAAATGCCAAAGAAGCTGAAGGTGTATAAAACAGTGGTACACCCAGTACTGCTGTATGGTACAGAAACCTGGGCAGTAAAGGGAGATCAATTGAGGAAGCTAGAGGTGATAGAGATGAAGTGTCTGAGATGGGTAGTAGGATGCACACTATGGGACCAGTGAAGAAATAAGAACATCAGAGCAGAAGCCAAAGTAGCTCCAACTGCAGAGAAGGTCAGAGAGAACAGATTGCAGTGGTTTTGGTAAGAATATCAGAAATAAGATTTGGGGCAGACAGGATGAAGTCAAGATGAAATGAGGGTATTCAGCAAAAAGATGTATGGCTTATGTGTGAGAAGACCTGTAACAATCAAGCATGACTGTTGAAGAAGGTAAAAGAGTGGCACTGAATCAAGAGAGAGACAGAGACAGTTGCCATGACACCCTAACCCCATGTAGCAAATGGGAAAAAAGGGACTGATGATATGATGATGTGCGGTGAATCTCTGTATGTGTGTGTGGAAGTGTGTTTATGTGTCTGCAGGGTATAAATGGTGTCAGATGACTGTGTGTATGGGTGTGTATGTGTCTGCCAGGGAGGTCACAGTATGGGGATTGGTAAGGTAACAAGAGTATAAGTGTGGGTTTGTATGTATTAGTGAATGGATTAGTGTGTCTTCGAGTGCATCCAAGTGGGTAGTGTCATGCTGAGTATGTGTGTGTGTGTGTGTGTGTGTGTGTGTGTGTGTGTGTGTGTGTGTGTGTGTGTGTGTGTGCGTGTGCATGTGCGTGTGTGTGTGTGTGTGTGTGTGTGTGTGTGTGTGTGTGTGTGTGTGTGTGTGTGTGTGTGTGTGTGTGTGTGTGTGTAAATGCCTGCATATTTGTAAGAGAGTAAAAATGGCAGTGCCTGTACCAACAAGATGCATGGGCAACCAGTTGTAATTATCACAAAATTGTTGTGTAGTACTAACAGTAATTACAGACAATTCAGATAATAAGGTCTTCCTCAATGCTGCTGAACATGGTTCTGAATCACAGTTTAGGTGATGGTATAAACTGGCCTAACAGTGGTAGGCAGTTTACATGAGCTCTTAGGATTCTTTCTGAATATCAGGGAGACTATTATATACTATCGTCCCTGCACAGACAAAGCAGATTATTCTCCATGTCATAACCAGGGGAGAAATGTCAGTCTAGTACCCCAGATCAAGGCCATGAGTCACTGACAGGATTCATCCTTTTTACAGAGTTTGACTCCATCAGTGTCCTTTTGCCTTCTGAGTAACTCTGAGCAGGTCCCTTAAGTGGGCATTTCTCCTGGTTTAGTTGTGAAAAGAAGCTTGTGCTTAGAGCATGTACCTGGTTAATCAATTAATAAAATAAAACTAAAAAAAGGAAATGTTTAATGCATAGTCAGACCATGGTCTCCTTGTTTCATATGGTCCAGTGGCAAGTATGTTTTTAAACAGTGGTAAATAAAAAGAGTAGAGGTAAACTACTACTCTGATTCAAAGCATTTGTGTTTCTTAAGATAAAGCAGAACCAGTTAGAAATCTGATAACTAAATTATGGCTTCTTTAGAATAAAAATGATATGGTCCCACAAACAGGAAAATAAGTTTTAGATATGCAATGTCTGCTTCTCAGAACTGGCACTCAGAAATTACTTAGATGCCAGAAGAGGGCAGTTTTGATGTAGTTACGTAACCATTATGGTTACTCATAAAAAGAAAGCACATTTGGGAAAAGGAGTTGTATGCAAATTGTAGTGATGGATATTTGGCTTACTCTAACATAATCTGTACAGTAGCAAAGATTTATTTCAGTATGTTGATAAAGAATGGCATAGTATATAATAAAAAAAGATACAGGTCTCTGCAGATCTTTGAAACTGTTTCTTTGAGTTTACCATAATTCTGAATATGATAAAGTGGATAACAGCAAATGAAAGAATGCCATGAATGAATGAATACTTATAAAAATATCATCCAGCCAATGGTTACCAACAACACAGGTGACTTTCTGCTTATTAGCCCTGCTTCCTTACTTCCTGCCATAAGTCCCTCAAGTGCTTTTAACTGGATGGCCCTAAATGTGAACTTCCATTGCTTGGGACTCCAAGTTTCTAACAGGGCTAATTTTTAATAAACCAAATCATAAAGATCTGAGTAATGAGGTCTCAGACAGGGAGAAATGACTGAGCCCATGAAGTCATCATACTGCAAATGGCTCAAGTCCCTAAATGCAGAAATGATGTACACTGGCATCTGTTTACATTACACACACCCACACACCTGCCAGTACCCTGGAAAACTATTGATAACTATCGATAACCTCTGCATCTGCCATCCCTGATCTCTGCCAGAGGCATGCCTCACATTCTTTACCTTAGATTACTTTTCCAGCACCACAGGATCATTCCTAAAGCCAGGTCACTAGCAGCACAGATGGAGTCCCTGTTTCTTCTCCACTGAGCTGATCTTGGCAGCAAATCAGAATATTTTCAGCATTTTTTTTAAGGGACTAAGAAATTCTCTTTAACTTAATCAAGTTATGCTACATTTATTTATTAACCCTGAACTATTCAAATCTCTACTCCATTCCCACCTCTCCCAAAACTGGAAATGTAATTGTATACCTCCTACCTAAATCCACTAATGTCCCCTATTCATGATTCTCCCTCTTGCCCCTCTTCATCCAACTCTTTCTTCAGCTCCCCACCCTTAGCTTCTTTAACATTTTCCCCCTGTATAAACTCTATGTAAATACTCTTTATATCTTCACTTCCCTACCGCCTATAATGCCTCTTCATGCAACTGTATCTTTGACCACAAACGTAAAATGAATCTTCGTCTAATTGTTCTTTTTTCCTCCTCCTGGCATTTCTTCTCCTTTATTTCTTTGTACCACCTCTTTCCAACCCTTCGCTTCTGATTTACTTCTTTTGCATTTCAAATGTGTGTGTATTTCATTTTTGCATTTTTCTGTGCTAACAATACAATTGTATAAAATTTTATTTTTTGCTTGTTTGTAAATTGTTTAAGTTGCAATTTGTTTGTAATATGGAGCTTTTCTCCCTGGGCCTCCACGGAAAACGGGCTTTCAGGCACAGTGGACATCCCCGGTTATCACACTGGAAATAAATAAATAAATAAATTATTAAATAAAAAAGAGTCTAATGAAAAAGAACATAAAGAGAAATGCATGTTATTGGTAATATGATGAATCAGGATACATTTCTTTCTATCTCAGCTATTATTTTTTTGGAATTATTGGCTAAGTCAAATGGTACTCTTGGGATGTGTAACATTTGCATTCTCAGACAGTCAATGCTTCTTATGGATTTATTCATTTATTTATGCATCAGTTTGTAAATGTATCTGTATTTTCTTAACGGGATTGTCCACTGGGTTTGTGGCCCACTTTCAGTGGAGGATCAATAAGAAACGTTCTTTTAGCAATGTCAGCATTTATGGGAATCCACAGGAGACTGTGTCCCTCTGTTCTGCTGATACTGATGAAACTGTCACCCATTCTAAGATTTGTAGTTATGAGTGATAGTCAAGAATATGATCTCCTACATCATACATTGCTGGACAGCAGAATAACTAGTCTAACAAATCTAGCTTCAAAAATATTGGCTGATACTTTGTATAACTAGAGTCCAGAAGTATCTAATAAATATGAGCAGATGTCTGGGCAACTAAATCTACTTTTTCCAGAAGCATCTTTTTCTAGCTGAGCAGCAGAGCTGAGAATGCAAACAACAATCCAGGCCCAGTAGTCCATAAGGAACACTCTTCTGAAGAATACAGATGTCTTTAAGTACTGAAAGAAATAACATAACTTGTGTATGGTTGATATAAAGGAAAAAAGAAAGGGGTGGTAATGAAAAAGATTTCTGGAGACCTTCCTGTATGAAGGACTGTATCCCCCACAGCCTACCATTACTACTGAACAGGTCCAGGGGGTGCCCAGAGGGTGCTGTATATCCTTTCAAGTCCAGATTAACCACTATTTACTTTAATGACAAGCAGTTTATATTAGATGTAAAGGGAGAGAGGAAAATGTCTGTACTAGCTGAATCTTCAGTTTGTTTATGTGAATACTCTTTATTTGACGTAGATTGACTAAGTTCTCTCATGGAGCAACTTTTTTTCAGTCCAGAAATTCTATTAAAATAGAGTTCTATCATTCTTGAAGTATCTAGCCATCATTACACTTAAGTGGAAATCTTCTTCCCGTGGCTTTGACATCTGAACAGATGTTGTGCCAGTCTTAAAGCAGAGACTAATGAGTGCAGTGGTAGTTATTGAAGCCTTCCCCAAGGACACATAATTAACACTTGGAAAACTAAGGAGCTGCCATCTCTTCCTTCTCCACGGAATAGCTTCAGTATTGATATAGCCTGGGAAATATGATGCAGTTTCTAGATCACCAGCTTCTTTCAATGCTACAAATATATAATTGGCAGACTGCCAAGGAAAATGGATCCACATCTTCATAAGCAGGAATTTAGACAGATAGTTCAAGTATCTGTAAAAAAAATATGTTCACCCCATTAGATTCATTTGCAATCTGAGCAGACTGAGCATGAAGATTCACATGCTATCATACCCATAAAACATATTCTTTGAGAGAACAGTGGTAAGGATTATTTTAGCAGGTGCATCTCTTGATAAGATAAATGAAAAGAAGAAATATTTGCTACAAAGAAACTTTACACAAAATGGTAACCAATTCCTTTTCATCAGCTTGATTGTAGTACACTAAATTGTGTGTATACATACAGTTAGAATAGCTGGTGAGGCAATAACGACACTTGAAACTCTCCTTGTCTGCCCATTTAAACTTATTGGTCAAGTGATGAGTCTTAGTCATTAAACCACTACACTGATTCTGAGCTGTATTGTAACTTGCATTACTTCATTATTTTTATTTCTCCCTTTCCAAACCTTATAGCTTTCTTCTCATAGTCACAATACTGACCTTTTGATCAACTTTATCTGCTTGCATGTGTGACAACCATTACCATGGGTGTAAAGAAAATACCACAAGACATGCTACTTGCAGATTTCTACAAAATGTTAAAGCTGGTATATTTCTCCAAGGAATCAATTTGGAAAAAGGCATGCAAAATGTTTACTAAGTGAGCCAAAATGGAGTTGCACTATTGGTAAGGGCAATGTCATGCTAGAAAATCTCTGATCACAAGCATGACCATGAGGAGAGGTGATCTAATGCCAATTTTACAATGCTGTGTGGCCCTATCCTGTTATGCAATGCCTAGGTCACTAATAACGACTCCCTTGTATTATTTGCTTTGTTTTGTTCTACAAATATTTCACATACACTGAGCTCATACCCAGTGAGTGTAGCAAGAGATTTTAATACATCGCCTGATTTCATCATGGAACATTCTTGTCCCTATATTATGAAAAATGCAAATCCTGGAGATTAATTAAGTAACTGTTCAAGTATGTAACCCTGACAAACACCTGGTACAATATGCACCCCAGCTTTACCTTTACAGTACCTTCATACAGAAACAACAATAAGTTTAATTGTTGCTTACCTCATTCTACTTTTTTGCAGGGTATCCGTAGATAAAAAAATTGTCCCTTGCATTCTGTCTAAACACTCAGGGAGTGTCTGTTGGCTATAATCTAAAGTCCACTTATGCTACTAAACAGTACCACAGTGATTCCCTTATCCTGTATGATCAAGAATTCCATGCATTCTACACCTATGAGATTAGCCAGTATGTTACATATAACCCCCCCCCCCAGCACTGCATACCATTTGGCACTTGTAGGAAATACTTTAAGCTAAAAATCAGGTCTGCGTACACAGTTGCAAATGCAGAGTTACTCAGTCAAAGAGACAAACAGATTTAACTTGTGAAAGATCTTGAGTCACATTGTTTAGACACATAAATCCCACAAAATCACAGGAACATGAAAAGAAAATTCTCTCTCCAAAAAAAGTCCATGCCTGCGTACAGGTATATGGAGCTACACTAAAGCCTGGGTTCTTAAGGTCAGAAGAGTCAAGGTTCCCACCTCCAGTTATAAATGAAGAAAGGTCCAAAAAAAATATCACATGTTAGTAGTGGATGGGATGATCAATTTCACTGAGACCCAACAAACATAAATACTTTAAAAGATTTCTATGTCCAGTTTTTAACCCCCTATCATCATGCTATAAAGGACCGCTGCAAGTAGTTTTCTAATGTCATCAAAAAATATAAATCTTCCCAAGGTCAAACTGGATGATTTCTCCCAGCTTACACATCCTGCCTTTGATCATAAAGTAACCAATTATATTCATACCACATTGCCAAGAAAGGCTTCTGGGCCAAATGGTATAAATGTCAACCTTTATAAGCCTATTCATATTATGGTCTCCCCAGCACTAACCTCATTGGCTAAAGATATTACCATGACTGGAGGTATTCACTATTTCGCAAGGTGTCTCAGATAATTGTCTTTCCCAAGCCAGGTAAAGACATTTGTTATATAACAAACTGCAAAAAAATATATTTCATAAATGTGGAAGTTAAATCCAATGTGACTATAATACCTTCTGAAGTCCAGTCATCATTTTTTTATTTAACTGGTGAGCATAAAGCTGAATTCATTAAAGGGAGATCCAGCAATGGTCATTTGCAGGCACATAACACTCTGACTGTGAAACTGTCACCCATTCTAAGATTTTTAGTTATGAGTGCAGTCAAGAAAGTTTACAATAGTGCTAGCTGCGAATACAAAACAATAAATAACGCAAAAAGCTAACACTTCTTGCCATCAAGACATTAATATTTCATGGAACCACTTATGGAGAAAAAAATAATTGGTTTCCCTTGACACAGCGAGCATTTTGAGTAGAAAAAAATATAATCCCAATTTCCTTTCATTACATCCCAATAAAAGATAACATGATCTTAACATTTCCTTAACAAAAAAATAAATACAAGCCTAAATGAACCATTATTTGGAGAGAGAAATCTATCTATCTATATTCAATTATAACATGTAATTTAATTCTGATTTGATCAATGCATCCAAAATAATAATTCAACTTTTTTTCTTTAGCATCAAAGGTGCCACAGTCCCTACAAGTAATGTCAAGCCCAGTAAATGCAAATCTTGCCACGCTGTGTATCTTATTGTGCTTACAGAATGCATTCCTCTTTTTAGCTACATCTAATAGTACTAAGATAATCGCCAATTCTTTGTGTGAACATGCGCTAAGTCTGACTTACATGAAACATCCCACATTGATATGGTACCAAATATAATACACTGACAGCAATACACCTAACCAAATGTCTGATATTAACAGATTTTGAAACATTGAGAGTGGTTACTGAACTGGTACGGACTATATGACCAAAAAAAAAAATGGACAACTGCCACAAAGAGAAGAACCACTAAAATCCTGTGTCTTATTGGAATTACATGAACCAGAGTTTTATATCCAGAAAAATGTTGCTTAAGATTCTTTGCTCTTTTGTATCCAAAACACGCTGTGGATTCAGTACTGATCCAAAACTTGAATTATATGTCAGGATTGGCCAGTATACCTGGTCTGTAGTATATCCTAATAATTAGATCCATAGTTACACATGCAGGTGAGGAGTTAGAGAGGGAAGCAGTAGCTGCTGTGGGTGTAGGCAGATGTAGGCATGCTCAATATGCCCTTGTATTTCCTAAGAGACAACGCATAGCACACTCACTCACCACCTAAGGGGCTAAAACCTTCCTCCTACACACACGCATTATACTAACATTGATGTCAGGCAACTCTCACAGCCTTAACCTCCCCATGTATTGGCTATGTACTTGCTTGCATCAGACCGAGTCAGCTCTGAACTAAAACTGTTGCAACTGCTGGATTTACAAGGTAAGTGATGAACCTGGAGTGTATTGTGTAATAATATGAATGACTGGCAAATCCTTGCATGTTGTTACTTGATACTGTAAACAAGTAAAACATGGGAGGTTTGTACAGAAATGACCTTAACATGTGACAGCAGAGACTTGTTTGACTGATATGCATCTATTATTAAGTAGTTGGCCTCGGGCATCTAAGATTCATACAGTCATACCTCTCAAAAGTTTTGATCGTTACTACATACCCTCAGTTTAGCACCATACATCTGTACTGGAAAATCATTAAAGAGTGAAGTTAGAAAGTATTGGTACACATTTCACTTTCAGACTTCACAAGTCTCACAAGATCATTAACAATACAGATGGAAAAATGTTGATGCTATCAACTGTCAAACTTTCTAAGACCAGTATAAGTCAAAGGTACAATTATGAATTCAACATCACAAATGCAGATATACTAAGAACTAAGTCAGTATGCACCCTGAGCATCAGACATAAAGTTTATCTATCCCTGAATCCAACAGATAGAAAACAGAGATATGGCACAGTTATCATCACTTGCACAGGGTGTTGCGTGGGGTGGGGAGGGCAGGAAGCCTAGGTTGACTCAAAAGGTCAGTGAGTGTGTGTGAGTAAGAAAGAGAAGCAGGCATCTAACCTGTCTGAGTTGGGGATTGGGGATTGTTGGAAGGCTTATTGTGTGCTTTCCTGATTGGTAATTAGCTTAATACTTGTTTCACTTTGCTTGCATTTAAGCCCCACATTTGTGTGGTGCTGCTGTTTACACAGAGGAGGTTAGCAGTGTTCTGTACAGACGCAAAAGCCTAGAAGCTCAGTTGTGAACAGCTGTCAGTGAAATCTTTCCAGGATTGTTGATGCTCTAGGAGCAACTTAGTTGCACAGTGAGCAGTGTTGCCTTATATATCAACCTTAGCCTACACAAAGTATAGGTCCCTCTTGTAGTGTTGGCGCTACAAGCTCAGTCCTGTCAAATTAACCCATTCCCTTCCCTAATAAAACATACAGTAAGAGCCTGCTATCATGGACAGGCAGTTTCCCTTCATCTCTCTGGCCAGCCTGATAGACATTGCCATCCTGAGGCAATGTAGCAATTGTCTCATACATACTGAGAACTATATACTCCTGAAACAAACAAACAAATACTTTATGTGAGAGATGTAGTTACACTATGAAATTGGAGACAAGACTCTCACACAAGGACAAATCAAATGTCAAACAGGTTGTCAACACACACACACACACACACACACACACACACACACACTTCCCACACTAAATAAAGACATGACACATAAACCAACATATGCGGAGGTACTCAACAGTAACTTACCAAAAGAAAAGCACTTACACACATAATGCAAAAAAACAACCACAACACATGATAACACACAAAAACTCCAGTGCCTCAACAAATAAGCCCATAATGTGTAATCTCACAAAAACCTAATCTATTGGTCATAGGTAACTCCATTGTGAGACATATGGATGTTCCCCTCACCAGGCTGGATAAGGAGCATGTTGCAGTTAGCTGCCTACCAGGCGCCAGGATCCACCAATTTACTTAAGCACTGAAGTCACTCAACCACAATTACCAGAATAACTCTATCATAGTCCATGTGAGGGTGAATGATTTGAGAAGTACCTCACTGGACTATCTGAAAAGAAACATGACTTAGCTCTCAGATTATGTGTCACAGGTAGGTATAAGCCTAGCCTTAAGCCGCATTCTACCTTCTCCAAGGATGATACCACAAGACATCCAAAAAATTATTGACTTTAACAATAGGCTTAATTCATGGTGTCAGTCCAAGGAGATCCACTATCTGTCAGCCTGGGAAGGCATAGTCAACAGGCTTTTGGATACTGGCAAAGGCATTAGCCACTGCTATTGTACCTTATTTTAGACAGTGTCAAAATAACCAACCTCCCAACATAACAAAATCCTCCCTAGATAAACTCAAGGTACTGCTGCTTAATGCTAGAAGTCTAAACAAGAAACTGCCCTTCCTGGAAACACTTCTTACACTGGAAGATGCTGACATCTGTGTGGTTACTGTGACATGCTTCAAAGGCACAGAATGCACACCAGCCATGCAGGACTACAATACCTTCCATACATTCAGGCAACAAACAGAACATAAAAGAACCAAAGGAGGAGGTGTATCCATCCTCATTAATGATAAGTACACCTCTAGACTGGTCAAACAGTATGACTCTCTTGAGCTACTCCATGTCCAATTAACTATAGGCAAAGCCCCCTACCAGATCATAGCTAGCTATAGGTCCCCCACCATGAAACAGGAAAAGCATACTGCATACATGGACTTACTGGTGTCACTTGCCATGCAGCCCAAAACCTTAGTCATGGGTGATTTTAGTTATCCTACCATCGACTGGGAAACATGCATGACCACAAAAATACTAGCTTAGATATTCTTGGACTTTGTTGATGCAAATGCTCTGGAACCGCTAGTGAGCACACCCACAAGAGGCTCAAATGTCCTGGGCATAGTACTCGGTAACACGGGAGAGCATTGCACTCCTCCCATGTGATGTTCTCCCTGGTACGATCGGACCGTTAATCAGTCTCATTTGATGTAATTATAAGACCTGATACCCGATCATGCTCAAGAACATTTAAGAATTTTTCAAAGACAAATTGCTTCCTAGTGAGTGATGGTATAAGAAGTTTCAAAGCCCCTTCAAACACAGATAACACAAACACAAACTCCTATGTAGAGGTGCACACCAATTCCCTGTATAACTGCTTAAGCAGTTGTATGGAATGGGCTGTACCTGACGGATTAAAATCAGCTCTTGACAAAAAACAAGCCACCCTGGCAGACCCCTAGTATAAAAAGGTTATACAACAAAAGGAAGAAATATCCAACAGCAAGAAGGAACTGGCTCAGCAGAGAAAGAAATCCCTCTCTAGCTTAAACAAACAAATTAAAGAGCTTGTCAACTCCTCCAAAGCTAATTATAAGGTAAAAATAGCCTCCCTAGCTAAAGATAATCACAAGTCATTCCTTAACTATGCCCCAAATCAAAAAGGGAATACCTAGCTATGCACTGAAATGGCAGTGGATGGTACCACACATACTCAACTGGACGTAATATTCAACCTGCTAGCTGACAGCATACCTCTCAAGCTGGAAACATCAAAAATCTGGACAAGGTCCATGGAAAATAGGTACAAATCTGTATGCCGATTAACATTAAATTTGCATACATAATTATGTAACCCCACCTACTCCAATGGAATTATGGGATACCAACTTTCAAATGCAAACTGAAGAACAGACAACCAAAATATGGCACCAGAGTCCGCCTCAGCCATTCCAATGTCCCATTATCTGGCTATTTTGCCCCATTTACCATAAACACAAATGTGTGCAATGCATGCATACTGCTTTACTTCTTCAATGATTATTTGGATTTTATTTTTACATTTTATAGCACAACGCACAAATACTAATAGATATCTGCTAAACAAAGCAAATTGGCAATACTGTCTCACAATGAAAACAGACTTGGCATTAAAACGTCTCTGCCCTTGAGACTCACATTCATTGAAACCCACACCACATTCAAAGAAAAGGCATCTGTTTTCAAATCATAGGCCCCTTGCACATAAAACATACATGTGTTCTTTGATACACCTTCCTGACTGTATTAAATTACATTCCTCGTATAAAATAGCACATTTGTTATAGCGCATTTTAAAATTTATTGTTTTGAACATTTTTCCAGTAAGCAATGCAACAAAATGCATGAAGCAATAATGACAAAATTTCCTAATTCAGAAAATTTCCATTATAAAAGTCTACTCAAACTTCTAGAATCCACAACTATCAGTAAATATGAACAATCTTTGCAGAAGTAAACATCATCTAAATAATTCCACATTAAATAGAGCTGAAACTAATGAAAAGGTTGCTGCTGGCAAACAACTTAATATTTCATTGTTTTATCTACAAATAAAGTGCCTTTTGCCCTTGAGGAATAAATTGTCTAGGTTGCATTAAAAATTATTAGCTAGTAATATTGCAATAGGGAATGGATGCCACACTGACAACAGGTTCATAGTTATTTGGTATCTCTGCTAAAGAGGACATTCTCAGGACTACAGAATCCAGCCCCTTTAAAAGTACAACACAGCACAGCAATCCTTCCACATACTGTGGGAATAGAACCCACAGCCTTCTGCATCAAAAGCTAGTATTCTCCTGCTGTGCTAAAGAAGTAATGCCTGCAGTATATAATCACCATTCAAAAGAAGTAATGCCTAAAATAAGTAATAACTGTTCAAAAGAAGTAATGCCTGCAATAAGGAATCACAATTCAAAAGAATTAACGCCTGCAAGCTGAGCTGTTAAGTAAAAAGGACCACCATTCAAAATAAGTACATGAACAAAGTAAAGCTGCCAGTTCACACACGTTATGCCTGCAAGCTGAGCTGTTAGCCTGTTAATAAAAGGAATCACCATTCAAAATAAGCACAGGAACAAAGTAAAGCTGCTGTTTCACACACATTATGCCTGTAAGCTGAGCTAAACACACACACTCACAAAAGTAGTTAATTAAAGTTGCCATTTCTCTTAGCCCTAATGCCATTGCCTGCAACCTGAGCTAAACAAAGTAAAGAAGATGCCGTTTCACACACATGCTATGCCTGCAAGCTGAGCCATTAAGAAAAAGGAATCACCATTCAAAACAAGCACAGGAACAAAGTAAAGCTGCCGGTTCACACACGTTATGCCTGCAAGTTAGTCCATTAAGTAAAAAAGAATCACTCACTGTTCAAAAGTGATTCAAGAAGCTGCCATTTCTCTCAGTCATAATACCTGTAAGATAAACATATTCTCAAAAGCTATGCCTGCATTCTGCAAGCTGAGCCAAGCACAGTAAACAAAGTAAAGAAGCTGCCGTTTCTGCAAGCTGCTGCTGAGCCGTTAAGTAAAAGGAATCACTGTTCAATCAAAGGTAATGCCTGCAAGCAGCTGAGCCAAGCACAGTAAACAAAGTAAAGAAGCTGCCCTTTCACAGACACACACACACACACACACACACACACACACACACACACACACACACTGTATTTGCCAGCTTTATACTGCAAAGTACCTTCTATCAATGGTCCTTTCTGTCTGATTAGTCCTCCTGCAACAGACACTTTCAGCTCTACAGTTGGCAGTTGAAGAATTCCTGCCTGAACGGCAGTTCATTCATTAAACAACAGAGCAGACACTTCCTACCCAAAGGGCAGTACATTCCTAGTCTGGCTGGCTTAAAAAGTAAATAAATCCTCCTGCCATGGCTTAGAGATATCCTGTGTTCTACCGCCCGAACAGCAGTCCACTATTCAAACAGACGCGCGGCATGTTGACGGAGCTGACGTCATCGCGCACATGATGACATCAGCTCCGAAAGCACGAAAATAAAAAAAAATACTTTTGAAAAATCGTAAATAATGGGGTGCCACTCGGGAATCGTGGCACCCCATTATTGGGACCCCATAACTCGGTAAAATCCGAGTAATTCGGGACAGTTGAGAGGTCTGGCTGACAGATCCCCTAAAGTACACCTGCCACCATTCCTCAGCCTATGTTCTCAAGTGAGCAGGTCATCTTGGTACTCTCCAAGGCCAAAAACACAGCATCAGTGGGACCAGACAACATCCCAGCTTGCCTTTTTAACAACTTAAAACATGATGTAGAAGACCCACTTGGATCCCTGTTTAACCACATCCTGAAACACATACTTCACAAAACCAGTGTGCCATGCAATCACAGCCCTTAAGGCAAAATAACATACCCAACATACTAGTAATAGGTGACTCTATAGTCAGGCACACTGACATCCCACTCACTAGGCTGAATAAGGAGAAGGTTACTGTTAGCTGCCTGTCGGGTGCCAGGAACCGCCACATAACACAAGCACTCAGGTCACTACAGAACAAGTACAAATATGACTCTGTCATTGTCCATGTTGGTGAGAATGACCTGAGCCATACCTCTCTGGACTACATGAAAAGAGACATGGAAGAGCTCTCTGATCATGTAACCCAGGCCGGTATGACCCTGACCCTGAGTAGCATCCTGCCCTCACCAAGAATGATACCACAGTATAAAGAAAAAATTCTCAATTTCAACAATTGGCTAAGTTTCTGGTGTCATTCAAAGGGGATCCAGTGTCTGTCTGCCTGAGATGACATGCTCGACAAGCCACACTGCTTCACTAGAGACGGCTTGCACCTGTCACCCTTAGGCTTTCAAATACTGGCCAAGGCTCTTGCCACCCCCATAGTGCCTTTTTTAGGCAAGGATAAAAAGACAAACCCATCACCGTAAATAGCACAAGTAACAAAAAACTGAGGGTAATGCTACTCAATGCCAGAAGTCTGAACCTCAAAATGCACTCACTCGAGGCACTCCTCAGTATGGAGAAAATCGATATATGTGCAGTAACAGAAACCTGGTTTAAGGCTCCAGAGAGCATCCCAGCACTACCAGGCTACAACTCATACCGTGCATTTCAGCCACAGAACCCAAACTGAAATACAAAAGGCAGGGGTGTATCCGTATTCATCAAGGATACCCACACCTCCAGGTTAGTGGCACAGCACAATGCTTCAGAGATCATACTATAATCCTGGAAAAAAAACATAATTATCTCTTCCCAATATACATTTAGTTTTTCACAGTCCATAAACATGTGCATCCAATCAGCTTTTACATCTTTACTAAATCTCCAACAAACTGGAAAAGTCATTTTACTAAACTTAGAGATTTTATAGGAAGTAAAAAACATTCTATGTATATATTTCCACACTAAAACTTTCCAGTATAAATTTGAAAAAGTTTGACTAACTGATTTAAGTAATAAAGTTTTATTCATACCATCTAGTGAGACATTCAACCCACTACTACCTAAAAAGTTCTAGAATTTTGCATCAAAATTATTATTATTTATAATTAACATATATAATGTGGACAAACCTCCTTTATAGGTCAGCTATCTTCAATAATAGCATTCATATAGCTATAAAATGGGGAAATAGTATTCTGTTCCCTTCACTCATATTATCCACAAATTAATTTAATTTATTATTGATGGATAATATTAACTGGTTGGCAGATCCATCCAACTTATATTATTTCATTAAACATTCTAGTTACCTAGCTTTTCTTTTTTCAAAGCAATCGGACACAATACTAATCCATTCCTTTTTTAGTAAATTAATTTTAACATTGTTCTGAGTTTTCTTAAATCTAGAGGTGTGTGTAATGGGAAAGTACACAAATCTCCATTTTGATATTAATAGAGTTTTAAAAACCATATTTCTTAAGTGTTTAAAGAACTGATTCCATATATTCAGAATCTAACAATTGAAATGAATTTCCTTCTAAGATAAATTGTGTTAACCAGAAGAAAGGATTATTATATATTTTTTAATTTATCATATTTAATAAACTTATAAGAATTTAGTATAATCTGATACTGGATGGTTTCCCATTGACTAGTGAAAGTTGAGTCTATCTAGAGTATAATGGAGTTAAAACTTGTAGCAATAGAATAAGATTCTACATCTGGGAAGCTAATACTATCATACTTCCATAATCTTATATAATTTCTGTAAGCAATTCTCAGCTTTTTAGGATACCATAAAAATAAAGTTAACATTTTTTTCATTTTCTTTAAAAGTTTTATGTCAGGTATTAAAGCTATTGAATGAAATATATATATAATATTGGGTAATGTAATCATTTTACTAAGTTCTAACCTATCTTCAAAAGTAAAAAAAAAAACATCCATTCTATTTTTTAATAAGAAGTAACACTTCTTCAATTACCTTTTCAAAATTCTTATAAATAATCTTACATACATCTTGATAAATTTTTAGTCCTAAATATTTTAGTTTTTTTCCTTCCCAATTAAGTTTTAGTTTTATTATTATTAATTTCAGCAACAATACTTCTGGAAACTTTTTAAGATCCTCATCTATTTCTTTGATCGAATAATTTAAATCTCCTATATTCAATAAAATATCTGCAAAAAGCTGTAGTTTAGATTAACCATCTCTATTAATTGAGAATCCATCATTTTTTTCATTGTTTCCTATACTATTAGCTATGAGTTTTATTACTAATGCAAACAGTTAAGGGGATAAGGGACACCCTTGCTCTTTGCCTTTGTTTAAAGTGAATCCTTAAGAAATGTAAGATCCAGTTTTAATATATGCTTTGGAGTTTCTATACAGGTTTTTTAATATTCCAATAAACTGTTCTGGAAATGCAAACGCTTCTAAAGTTTTAAACAAGTAGTTCCAATCTACAGAATCGAAAACTCACTTGATATCTAAGCTAATTGGAACCAGTTTCATAACACGTTAATAAAGTATTTTTTTATACCTTAAATAATCTAATACCAGTACATAATAAAAGAGTAAAGGCCAATCCCACGCCATGGCTGACAAAAGAAAGAAAAAATCATGATAAAAGGGGATAAAGCCTGGAAAAACTAGTATAAAAATAGAACTTAAAATGCCTTACAGCAATTTATACATCTTACAAACCTTGCAAAACTCCATGCCAAACAGGATAGGCCAACATGGTATACCAACCTACAACACAAACATAAAAAACAAAACAAACTTTTTTTGGTCATCACTAAATAAACTACTCCACCCTGGCAAGATCAACACTGCTTCTCCAAAAACATACAATATGACAGACTCTATCCCCACCCAGTTTATACTTTATACAATCAATATTATCTCTCTTAGGCACTAATACATCTGCCCACTCTATCTACCCCTGTCTAATCAAAACCACCACAGCTCTTCAGTTTTAGTCCAGTACCTACCTCACTCATAATGACTTTGCTCCTTAAATGAAAAACTGTTTCCATAGCTGTAAACCAACTACAATCACAGCAGCTAAAAATGGCTGCAGAACTCATAGCCTTCCTTGTATTCATACTAATTAATAGGTCCATAACAGAAAGACATGCCCCATCACTGCAGAAAAATTCTACATCATACCACTGCAAAAAGGCAGCACATCTACATTGTTTAATAACTACAGAACAATAGCGATTCTCTACCCATTCTCCAAAATATTAGAGAAATGCATCCATATGCAGCAATGCCTAAACTAAAATAACCTGCTTTCAGAAACACAATATAACTTTAGGCCCCAGCACAGCACATATATTGCACTACTATATTTTTCCAAAATAATAAACCAACACAGAAACAATGTGAAAAGCAATGAGCCTTCATAAGATGATCAGATGATCTGATGATCTTATGAAGGCTCATTGTCGAATGCGCTTATCTTTTGCTATAGCTTTCCATGCTAAAGTTTGACTGTGGCTGTTTTTACTATCATTGTTTCCATTAAAAGTTTGTTTTTAATAGTTTTTAAAAAAGTTCTTCAGAAACGTGCAACTAAAGCCATGGAGGTACACTGAGGATTGCTTTTCACATTTCTCTTGTTTCATTCGGTTATCTTTGGCTGTTCAGCAGTGTTTCTAATTGAACACAGAAACAATGGTCTGCTTGCATCCACCATGTTCTTAAACTTGTCAAAGGCATTTGATACTGTCTCGCACCAACAACTGCTCATTCAACTCTCCTCAATAGGACTTGTGGTTTCTTAGTTATCTATTTTGCAGGCAACAGGCTGTTAAATGCCAAGAAACCTACTCATCCTTTCAACTAGTTACTACAGGTGTCCCTCAGGGCTCTATCCTGAGTCTTTTCCTCTGTAATATATTTCTTAATGACCTCTACACCTCCCCTCACCATGCTTGTTTAGTACAGTTTGCAGATGACTCAACATTAATATGTGTGGCTTCAGCAATAAATAAGCTCCAAGACATTACCCAAAAATATTTCTCCTCTGTAGAAACCTGGCTCAGACAATCAAACATTCTAGTCAACCCAAGAAAACTGAGTTAATGCATTTTACCTCAAAAAGTTGCCAAAATCAAAAGCAATCTTTTACCATAAACTCAGCAAATAATACTGTCATTGAACCTGTAAATCACAGTGAACTTCTCGGCATTATAATAGATGACAATCTCAAATATGACCAGCATATACTGCACACAATTAAATCTGCAAACCAGAAACTAGGTTCCCTTGATAGGATTAATGGATTCCTTACAAATACTGCAAGAAAAACTCTAGCCATCACTTTCGTATTGACAACTCTCGTATATGCCGCACCTATCCTAACAAATTTAAATAATACTCAACATAAGAAAATTGCATCCTGCTGCAATGAAATAGCTAAACTTGCCACAAATCTCCCTCATAGGACCCACCACTGTCATAGCTTAAAGCAATTAAACTGGTTTGAATTACACAACTGCATACCATATTCACAGCTAATTACAGCACACAAACTTGTTCATCATCCAGAAAAATGCCCTGCACTACAAAACTTATTACTGCCTTACTGTCAAGCAAGGGGTCTCCACTCTATTAACAAATTCTTATTACTTACAAATAAGTCAAATAATGTTTCAGGAGACTCACTCTACTCCCAATATGTTCCTAAATTCTGGAATAGTATTCCCACACAAATAAAACTCTCTGGAAAACTGAATTGTTTTAAACCACTGCTTAAACAACACCTTAACCAGTCCTGGTCCTGCACATGCTCATCACAAGGTTAAGACCTTGTGTTCACACTATGTTACTCTCCAAATACTCTTCTTAAACAGAATACTCTCAACCTCTCACTGAAATGACAAAACTATTTTTATACATAACTGCTACCTGTACAATCCACTAAGTTGCACATGGGCTTTCTCTTTAGTAACATCCACCTCTGTAGAATCTTAGAATTATAAATGTAACTACTGTTTGTGTATAAATGTAAATAGAAATGTAACTACTCTGTGTTTAACTGGAATTTAGTATAATGCAATGTAAGCTAATGGAGCTTTTCTCTCTGGGCCCCAGATGAAAATGGATATTACCCAGTTGGACTTTCCCGGTAAACAAAGACAAATAAAGAAGTAAATAAATTTCTCATTCATTCCTTTTGCTAAATCTAAGACAGTTGCTACTCTTTTTATATTATCATATGTTAATCTATTGACTATAAATCCTGTTTGATTTTAGGATTATAGCATCATAGGAGATTACTAGGCTATCTACCCAGAGGTCATTTTAAGCCTAATCCTTTCAACCCAATGTAATGCTGTAGAAGTACTAGTCAATACCCAAGATTGCATTTATGATTGCTGCCCATGTTCAGGTGGGTCATGGACAATATCCCTGGTAAGAATTTATGGTGCCCCATCCACTCATCCAGGTTCCTCTTGAACAGTGTCATAGAGGTGATCTGTTTCACATGAATTGGTAGCCTGTTCCAAAGATGTGGCAGTTGCTGGGAGATAAATCTGTCCCTCCAGCATGTCCTATTTAAGTCTCAGGCCATGTTTATGTCCCTGGAATGGGTAGCCCTAGACACATTTGATTTATGGATATGCAGTAACTTCATTAGGTTTGGGTCTTGGGTTGCTCTGTAGGCCAGGCATAAGTCTCGTCTAAGAAGTCTATATGATATGGAGTATAGTGACAGGGACTTTGTGTCTGTGTAAGGCACATGGTGGAGACCCCTGATCTTCTTTGTTAGAAACCTCTGAGGTCTCTCTAATTGCTGCAGGTACATACTACAGTACATACATAATGGGGCATTATACTCAATTATGGGCCAGAAAAGTGCCAAGTATAGGGGGGTTATAACTTCTTTTGCTCTCGAGGCGATGCCTTTATTAATCAAGTGAGCTACGTGGAAAGCTTTACTTACAATGGTAGATATGTGGTGGTCGAAGTTAAGGTTGTGGTCAATTTCTAATCCCAGGCCCATTACCACTTCATAGGTACTTAGGGTATTGTTGTCAATTTGATAGTGAGAAGGGACATTGTTTGTGCTGAAGGGAATGATGATGCATTTCTTTACATTCATTTTGAGACTGTGACTAATTCACCAGTCATTGGTCTGTGTGTGACCCTTCTGAAGTATGCTGACATCATTTGGGGATTCAATGATTGTACCTAGTTTGCAGTTGTCTGCAAACTTGGTCAGCCACAACCCTTTAGTTTTGACCTGAACTTCTGAGAAGTATATACCAAACAGTAGGGGGCTCAGCACTGACCCTTGTGGCACCCTACTTGTAACAGGTCTGCTGGTTGATGTGGAGTCATCCACTTTGATGGAGTGTGCCCGGTTTGTGAGCCAGTTGGCAACCCTTCTTGCAACGAAGAGGTTTACATTCAGTTTGCTAAGTTTATTGGTAATGCCTGAACATGGGATTGTGTTGAAAGCCTTTGCCAAGTCACGGTATGCTGTGTGCAGAGATTTGCCCTCATCAATGGCCTGGTCACACTTTCAAAAAAATCCACCAGATTTATCAGGCAGGATCTGCCCTTCACAAAGCCAAATTGGGTAGGATCCAGGGTTTGGTGGTCACCTATGTCTTTATTTATCAAGTACATAATAATACATTCCATGGCCTTACAACTGAGGGTAGTCAGGCTTATGGGTCTGTAATTCCCTGGGTCTGTTGCTAGGCCAGCTTTGTGGAGGGGGTAACTGTAGTTGTTCTCCATTCTGCAGGAACGAAGCCTGTGGTTAGGCTATGATTGAAAAGGGTACTTAGTGGTGATGCTAGTTCATGTTTTAGCCTGTTTAGAAGACAGCCTGTGATGTCATATGTTCCCACAGAGGCTGTGTTCTTTGCCTTGGACAGTGCTTTGAGGATCTGCTTGTTAGATATGTACGGTGGGGGGGGGGGGTTTCGGGAGGATTTGTTGTAAGTTAGGAGGGGATAAGGGAGTGAAATTTTCACCAGACCCATCCACTAGCAGGTTTGCTATCTCTGTGGGGTCAGTGTGTGTCATACCATTGACCACCAGTTCTGCAGATGCTTAGGTCCTACCCTTTAGGTTATGTACATAGCTATAAAAGGCCTTATGGTTATATCTTTATTAATTAATTTATCTACTCTAGCTCTTAATCTTGTAGCAAAAATGGAAATAAATATTGTATAGTCTATATTTAATAATGAAGTAGGTCTATATGAGGAGACTAACTTATTATCCTTTACTTAAGTATAGGTGAGATTGCAGAAAATTTCCATGAAGGAGGAATTATTTTGTCATGCTGAATTATCTTGAAAATGTCACGCAGTATTTCTAAAATATTTAATGGAAGCAGATTATATAATTCCTTACTTAAACCATCTAACCCTGGAACTTTACCATTCTCCCTCTTTAAAGCTTCTTTGACTTCTATCAGGGTAATAGGCTTATTGAACAGAAATGTGCCATCATTACATTTATTAGCAACATTTTTCTTTAAATAATTGTTAATTTTCTAATTATTAGGATTATTATTTTTATCCTTATTAACTCATTCACTCACATGGAGCTCAGGAAGTTTGCACTGTAATTTCCAAAGGGGCGGAGCCTAGGCCTTTTGACAGAATCAAATGACGTCCTCAGATTTCAAACAAATATTCATATCTCTAGAACCATATGGGGTTATGAAAGAAGTGTAAATGGCAAACTCTTCAGCACAAACTATTTTATAGTGGTAAGGTTCTAGGTTTTAAACCCAATTTTATAGGTCTCAGTAAACACAGTAACGTATTATGTTTGTAATATTGTGTAAACAACTTACAATATCTCAGCAACTTCTCAAGTTACACACATACTGTCAGCAGCATGTTATCCATCTAGCTGAGAGTTTTCATATGAGTCTAAGGGGTTCTCTTTGTGTTACTTGGTTGGTGAGATATTTAGATAAATGTGACAATTATATGTGTATAAATTAATATAAAAAAACAACAGTTAACATCTCTTTATCTGCACAAGACAGAGATCAAATATTAATGCAGTTGACTTTGCCATTGTGTAAGCTTTAAGATGAAATCTTTTAAAACCTTGCTTATAGTTTGGTTTTAAAATTATTGATGCAAATATGAACAAGCAATATTTGATGTTCGGATGTGTCAGTAGGAGGTAACTGCAGATGCAACTGGAGGCATCACTTGGATGTAATGAATTAAGATCCTCATGTAATTTTTTAAAAATATTACTCATTTCCTCTATGTCTGAAGTAAGCTTGTTAGTGTGAGGATTTTTGATTTTTGATTTGTGCCCTTTTGCTTAACATCTTACTTCTATTAGCTAATCTATATAGATTTTTTTAAGTCATCACAGAACTGCGCAATTATTTTTTCTAAAGCTGTCTCCACTTTATGCATTACAACTGTCTGATATTTTGTCATTAATTTTTTAATGATTTTAATATTATCTAATTTCTTTGTTTGTTGTTCAGACCTTGATTTTTATATGTCATCTTAGATTTCTCAGAACTCTCCATCCCCTCTTTTCTTTTATTACTAGCCCATCTTACCATTTATACATTTTTAAAGAGTCCCATGGTATGACTTTACTAACCTGACCATTATCATTCAAAGATCAAATGTTCTCAATTTATTCCTTAAGGTAACTCTTAAATTCTTTTTAATTTCATCATTTATACTGGGAATTAATACTTAGTGCATTATGATCAGATAAAGGACAAGAAATAGTTTTCAAATAATTCCCTTTATTAAGTAAATCTATACAGGCATAAATCCTATCAATTCTAGTTTGCAGCTCATGCACATAAGAATAATGAGTGAAGAACAATGACTTATCTCCTGCTTTTGCTAGTAAATCAACTAAATTATTATTACTAATCCACCCATTTAGTGCTTTAGCTGATGCCAGTATTTTAGCTTTCTTCTGTTCACTTGTATCTTCTATACTAGACAGGCTGCTGAAATCCCCTACTAAAATTAAACTACCTTTCCAATGACTTTGCAGTAAGTTTAAGTGATCTTTATCTACCCGTGCACCTATTCTAGGGATCCAGTAAAAACAGCTAGTTCATACAGTTTGCCATTATATTTAGTTATTACAAATGTATACATTCCTTTGGGAGTATTAATGGATTCCAAGACCTCAGGCATTACAGTAGATTTTCTCCAAAATATAGCAGTTCATCTCCTCGTTTGTTAAGAAAAGCAGATGAAAACATCTCATAAACTAAGCTATTTTGTATATCTTTATCTGTCAAGTGAGTCTCTTGCGAGAATATAATTTCTCCACTATTTAAGTTTAGATATCTCATTAATGATTTCCTTTTGTTGCCATTATTTAATCCATTTACATTATTAGGTAATATATTATCCATACTGTGTATTTAAAAAGATTTATTTAAAAAATAATATGACACGTTTATCTACCATATTAATTTAATTATATATAAGACTTGAATTAATTCCTCCAACACTATCTTAACATTCCACATTTTTCTTCCTGTCGACAATCTAAACTACTAAAACTCATAAATAACAAAATCAAAGACAAATCTACAATTATAACTGTATAGATTGCTAAAAAACACAAAATACAATGTATACCAAGGTTCCTAGTTTGCCAATTGAATAGACAAACTACCATACTATCTTTCTACCTACCAAAACCTAAAACTTCATAAACAAACTAGCCAAAAGCTACAGGGACTTACAAATAATTGATATAATATTATATATAGGTCAAAAATAATAAGGGACTATTACATTAGCTATATATTTTGCTATTTAAACAATGCGGTGATGCAGTAGAAGCACTGTTGCTTCACAGCAAGAGGTTCTCCTGTTCAATTCTCGGCTGGAGTGCGGGGAGTGCCTTCTGTGTGGAGTCTGCATGTCCTCCCTGTGGTTGGGTGGGCTTTCGGAAGACATGCATAAATGGGCATGCCTTCATTGAAGGTTGAACGTTGAGCTAGCACCTCGGCGTTCGTGAAAATCTACTGCCAATCATTAGCGGACCGAAGTTCTGCTGTGGCGACCCCTAACCGGGAAAAGCCGAAAGACAAACAACAACGACTACATAAAAGCTTAATAATCCTCTTACATTAATCACAAATATTAAATAATCTAACAATTAGTATATTATATACTTATTTATATAATAGTGGTATAAATACCCATTAAAGATTCCTAAATTATTTGCTCATTCAACATTATCATTAAATAAATAAGTATAACAGAGTGGGACCTGAGGAGATAAAGATATCTGTAAAAGGTGACAGGTAACTTTATCATACTAAACTATAATACAAAAGGGAAATCAATGCACATATATATTTATCATGATAAAAAACACACACACATTTTATAGATCTAACAAAAGTTCTGAATTAATTTTTAAAGTACAACTGTCTGTATCTCAAAAGTGCGTAACACTCAATATAAAACATATCAAAATATTTAAAAATCCTTTAGTTTATTAAACTATTTCATAAAAATATATGCATTACTGCTGAGGTCAAAGAGAATCCCCAGGTTTCAGCAAGCTCTACATGGCACGCAGGAATAGTGCAAGAGCTGCTGGAGGCAATATGGCCACCAAGAGATCCAGGAACAAGCTCTCGGCATGTGCACGAGCACTCCTGCACTATTCCTGCATGGACACAGCTGCTGTATGCTAATTACCCCATTTGCAGGTGAAAGACATGCAAATGAGGTGAATTAGCAATCCAAGAAGCTGGCAGCTGTCCATGCAGGATTAGTGTAACCTGCAGAAATGTACTCTGTTAGTAACCGAGTACATTTCTGCAAACTACAAAATAGAGTTATGACAGCTCCAAATAAAGGGAGTATATAATGTGGAAGGCATGCCAATGGCCAGATATATGGCTATTGGCATGGAAAACAGTTTCAAAATAACAAAAAATAACTTTTATTTATTTTTTGGCTGATTTTGGCCGTTTAAGTGTATTGCAGTGGCGCGAAGACAGGATCGGCCCAAAAATAAAACTAAAACCTTGAAAAAAGCTATTTCTGCAAAATCACAATTTTGCCATTATAGTCAGTGGCAATCAGAAGACAACAAGGCCAGTGAAAAGTGGTTGCAAATGGGAAAGGCTCAGTGTCAGACTTCTAACTAGGCATTAGCAGGCAGGTCTATGCAAATGAGGGCAATGATACTGAATCACAGATTTCCCCTCATGGCTAGCCTGCACCCAACTATGTAGGTGCAGAAAAACCATGGTGCAAGCCTAAGAGTTAGCTGACATTATAGAGGGGTGTGTCAAGCATACTGTAAGCTTATTGGACCTCTGTGGCTCGGGTTTGCCCTTAGCTTAGCAGAGCTAAGGAAGGCGGTGTGTCTGAAGCTGCCTAGCACTTTTTACATTGCCTAAATGGGTGTGCTTGCCACGCACCAGGTTTTAAACAAAAAAAATTAAAAATTAAACCAGGCAATAGCAGCTCCATTCACATCTGAGCACTGTGTTTTTGCAGCGTGCCTCGGGGCTTAAACAGGAAGGCAATCGGAAGGGAAAACAGCAGTAGGAAGGTAATCAAGGAGAACTAGCATAGCTGGCAGGTGAAATGTATTAGAATCAGCCAATTATACAGACAGCAGCCCAGCCCAGCGTACTACTATAAACTATGCTAACACCTTTCCCTCTGTTTTTCCCACAAACTCTGCACCACTAGTGTACACAAATGGGGAAACTTTACCTAAGAAAAGCAACAAAATTATAGGGGCTGCATTTGCTCTCGTAAATCAACATGTGGAAGAGGCTGAGGGTGATAAGGATGAGAATGCTGATGACCAATCCACAGTGAGGAGAAGGAGAAGAGTATATAGACCCAGGGTAACCTACCAGAGGCTACATGAGCTGGAGAAAGTGGAGCACTGTAGGGTGGACAGGGACATCCTACAGCAAATTGTTGAGCTGTACCGGCCACACCTCACACACAGAGCCAACAGAGGGGAACCCATCCCAGTGGATACCAAGATATGTGTAAGAATACTAGCCACAGGTACCTTCCAAAGGCCAACTGGGGATACCATGGGGATCTCACAGGCACCAGCATCCAGGGTACTCCACCAGTTCCTGGATGCCATGTCAGCATGTGTCAGTGAGCACATATATTTCCTCAACATCCGTGAGGCGTTGACCAGCAATATGCGTCTCTTCCACCAAATAGCAGAATACCCTGAGGTAGTGGGTGCTATAGACTGCATGCACATACACATCAAAGCACCCCCCGACAAGCGAGGTAGGGTCTACATAAACCACAAGGACTTCCCCTCTATGAACTGCCAGGTCATGTGCAATGCCCAGGCATTAAAATAAAGGTGTGTGTGCTGGCAGCCCTGGAAGCTATCACGACTCCCACATTTGGCATCTGACACAGCTGTACCAGACATTTGCCAATGGGAACATCCCATATGGCCACCTATTGGGGGGATGCTGGTTACGCACTGGAGCCATGGCTGATGACACCCATCAGAAATGCACACCCCCCCCGAAGAAGAACTCCATAATGAGGCACACCTACAGACCAGAATCATAATAGAGCATGTGTCTGGGATGCTCAAGTCATGGTTCCACTGCCTGGACATATTCGGTGGAGCCTTGCAGTACTCACCAGCTACATGTACCCAAATTGTCGTGGTATGTGCCATGCTACACAATATGATCCTGCAGAAACAGCTGCAGCAGGAACAGCATGGGGCAGGGCCACACAGCCCCCCACCATTGCTAAGGCCTGCACAGGCACAGAGTGACTCAGAGGAGGAACAACCTGAGCCTGCCCCAGTAGGCAGAAGGAGGCATGCCCAGTATGCCCAGGCCTTGGCAAAGAGGCAACTCATAGCACATACACTGGCACAGTAGAAACCCAGGGAATGACACCTCACTGTGACTCACACATACTGTAAAAGGGATGCCAAACATGACACAACCTATGCTTAACCATGTATAGGGAGTGTACTATGTGCATCCGACATAGTCAGCCCTCCAGCACCATCCTCAATACTGGCACAGACACAAGGTAAGAGCTACTCACTATCAGTTGCTGAATGTAGTAGTTTGTTCTGCTACCTGTATCTATGGTATGGATGTGAGCATGTTAGGAAATCGGGTGGCTGAATGGGATGCCAGCAGATAGTAGACACCTATATCGGCAGCATGAAATACTTAACAAATGCTGGTGTCAACATCGTAGGCAGTACTAGACAAGGTGACAAAACCCACTGCAGGACATGTAGTGGGCCAAATGTGTGTCCATTGGACACACACATGCATGTCAGTGAGGCTCACATACCCAGCAGCAGTCTCAGCCAGCAGGACAGGTGAAGACAAACACAAAGAAAGGCTGTGCTAAGGCCTCTGATTGATGGCTATGGAGAACAGTCCCCCTCCAGACCTACACAGACAGATTACAACAGGTCAAGCAGTGGGATGTTAGTTCTGAAGGATAAGAAGTCTGAAACTGAAATGTAGGTCAATAAAACCTAAGAACTGTTGTACACTGATATGCCTCTAATCTGCATGATAGGTCAGAATACAGAATGAAATGCAATACCTGAAATACCAGTACAGTCATAGCAAATGTGTACAGTTTTCAGGTGTTCACCCCCACAATCCTATGTAGAAATGTAGTAACATGTATGTGTAGGTATAATAGCAGTGGAACACAGATTACCTGAGCTGGCCAAAGTAGTAGGATAGATTGTAGCACATGTACAATATGCAGAGCTCTGTGTGTTAGGTTGTTCTGGGTTGTATATTGTGTGAAAGTGGTCAGCATGTAGGCATGGAGGGTTGTGTTCCGGTGGCCAATGGCCAGTACTGTTGATGATAGGGCCAGGTTCTCACAACTGCAGTGCCAAACACAATGCATCCCAGCAAGACACAGTCCAGCAGTAATCCATAATAATTGTTTGGATGCAATATCTGTCATCATCTGAAAGATGGACATGTCATGAATGTGGGCCCAGACATACAAACATTGCACAGGTGGAAGTACCCTAGACAAAGAGTGTATAAAATGTTAAAGTCAAATTCACACACCTTTGGAATTGTACATACAGGTTAGCAGCACATTAGTTGGCTGTGTAGTATGGAATACTGATGCCGTCTGGCCAAACACTGGCATACCACAAAAGGCACAGGTATGAAGTACTGAGAAACTGCTGATGTCCCTGTACAAGCCAGCATAAGTGGAATGTCCCATGTATATCTGTGAGTCAGCTACAAGTAGCTCCCATAGCACACATGCACCCAGCTCACCCCACCACCACCCACAGGTACCTCACAGGTCTTATCCCTGCTGTTGGGAATGAGTACAATATGACTCCCACCTCTGTATGGGAATAGCCACAGAATGCAGCATGCTGAAGAGGTCTCCCATGCAGGTGTGTCCCTAGCTGTAAGCAGCACCCTGCCAGCATCCACACCAATGGATCAATAAGGACAGAAACATTAACACCTTGCACACCTACCCTGTCACCCCCAGGGGAATATAGTGTCTTGCAGCCTGGGACTGTAGGAGTGACATAATGCTACAGATGGCCTGCATCACTACCAAATGCCCTACAGTCCTCTGTCAAAGGCCTGTGTCTCACCCATACTGCCAATGTATGTTATCTCATGGACTCCCAAATAACAACATAACACAGTCCACAGAACACAAATGCAAGGGCATGTTGACAAATCCCAGTAGCATGTCCACCATGTCTGATTGCATGAACTGTGGACCAACCCCTAAATACTGCTGGGATGAAGTGATAACTATAGGGATACTTATCAGATACCATTTGCGTAATGTTCAGAAGAGGATAGAATAACATGGGGGAGTAGAAGCATGGACGCCATGGAGTGTGTGAAGTCTGAAACTCAGGTATGTGCACATACTATCCCTGACTGCAAACATAGGAATGGGTGGGTACAAACCTGCTCATAAATCACAATGTGAAGGGATAATGACCAGAAATATGAGCCCTGCCTCTGGGTAATCTGTGTGAATCTATACAGCTGTGAGGTATGGCCACAGCAGGATACGGCCATACTGTCACGTCGATGGATGTATAAGCATGGGATCCTCAGCCACCACAGAACCAAAGTGCTGAACCATTTACACAGACCCATCAGCAAGTGTCTGCAGCTCCCCCTCCAGAATGGCATGATTGTGCAAGAATATGTAGGCTGCAGACCACAATACTGGAGACAGCTTTATTCATCTTGTGTTCCCCAGGAAATGACTGCAAGCAAATATGTATACCTGTCAATGGCTGATGACATAAACCATCACAGTGTAAAACAGTACATATGTCTGAATATCTCTGCTAACACCAGAACCATGTAGCAGAAGCAGCACAGACACAATTACCTAGAGTAACCCACTATCCTTTGCCCATTGTGACCCCATATTGTCAACCGATCTACAGATATCCTGCAGTAACAGGTTGCTAGCTGTAGGTTCATAGGTTCATAGGTAGGTACTAGGCTATTGGCCCTGGGGCCCATACAAGCCCAGCCAAAGAGGTACCCTGGCTTTTGCCAGCCAAGAAAATTATTTTCCTGTGTCACTGTCGAGCAGAGCCACAGAGGTGATCCCTGGGGTGAATTTCCAATTTCCCATCCAATCATCAAGATTTTTTTGAAGAGTGCTAATGAGGAGTTTTGTTTGATATAGATAGGTAGTTTATTCCAGATTATGGGAAGTCTCTGGGACAGGAATATATCCCTCCAGCATGTTCTGTTTATTGTGGTGACAAGGTTTAGGTCCCTAGAGCATGTAGGATTGGGATTTCTTTAAGTGGAGCTTGTCCAACAGCTCTGGGTTTGACATAGTTTTGTATGTTAGGCATAGATCACCTCTGAGTAGGCGATATGCGATGGAGTAAAGCTGAAGTTTTTTTGAGATGGTATGCGTAGGGTATCTGTTTAAGGCCAGTAATCCTCTTTGTGAGGTATTTCTGCAGCCTTTCCAGTTGTTGTAGATGTCTTGTGAGGTACATACCAAAAGGGGCATTGTACTCTATAACGAGTCTAATGAGTGATGAGTAGAGGGGAACAATGACCTCCTTTTTTCTGGATGAGAAACCTTTTGTGATGAGGTGTGCCACATAGAAGGATTTCCTGACTACTGTAGCAATGTGATTATCAAAGGAGAGACTAGTGTCCACCTTTGTCCCAAGGTCTCTTATCACACTTTTGGTGTTAAGTATACTACCACCTATGTTGTAGTTCATGGGTACAGAGTTTTTACCAAAGAGGATGACAGTGCACTTTTTGGCATTGAGCTTGAGGCCATGGCTTTGACACCAGGCATCTGTCTCAGTGAGGCCCTTTTGTAGGATGTCTACATCGTAAGGAGTTTCAATTATGGCTCCTAGTTTGCAGTCATCTGTGAACTTCATTAGCCAAAGACCTTCTGTGTTAGCCTGTACTTCAGAGAAGTAGATACCAAGCAGGAGAGGACCCAGGACTGAACCCTGTGGTACTCCACTTGTCACTGGTCTGAAGTCGGATGTGGAGTCTTCTACTTTCACAGTGTGGGTTCTGTCAGTGAGCCAGTTGGCAACCCATCTTGTAACATAGGGATTTATACCTAGTTTAGTGAGTTTATCTATAATTCCAGAGTGGGGGATGCTGTTGAAAGCCTTGGCAACATCTAGATAGGCTGTGTGAACCACTTTACCCTTGTCTACGGTTTTGGTGACTGCTTCAAAGAAGTCTATCAGGTTTAGGAGACATGATCTGCCTTTTACAAACCTGAACTGGGTGGGGACCAGAGTTTGGAGATTACCAATGTCTTTGTTTATAAGTTCCATGATGATATGTTCCATGGCCTTGCAGACCAGGCTCGTCAAGCTAATGGGGTGGTAGTTCCCAGGGTCCGTGGTGGCACCCCCCTTGTGGAGTGGGATAACTGCTGCTGTGCGCCATTCAGCAGGCACAAAGCCTGAGGTGAGGCTATGACTGAACATGGTACTTAGGTGGGGTTCCAGTTCATTCTGTAGTTCATGTAGAAGGCAGCCTGGGATGTTGTCTGGTCCCATGGATGCTGTGTTCTTGGCTTTGGAGAGTGTGGTTTTTACCTGTGCAGCCGTGATTACAAGAACTTTACATTCTTCCGGAATAGAGATGGGCTCTTTAGGGGGTGAGAGGGGGGTAAAGTTAGCACTGAACCTATCTGCCAGGATGTTGGCAATATCTTTTGGGTCTGTATATTTAGTGCCATTGTGCTGTAACTCAGAGCAGACCTGAGTGTTGCCATTGAGATTCTTGACATAGCTATAGAATGCTTTGTGTTTGTCTTTAGAATCAGTGGTGATTTTGTTTTCGTAACTAGCTTTGGAGGATTTTATCAGGGATTGCAGCTTCTTACTGAGGCTGACCTGGGAGCTCCTCCACTCGTGGGATTTTACTCTCTTTTGCAACAATTTCTTCCTTCTGTTGTACAGTTTGTTTATGGTAGGGGACCACCAGAATGGCTTCCTTTTTTTGGAGGATAGTTTCTTGGTTCTGTTTGGGATAGCACGATCCATGCACTCATGTAAGTGCTTATAAAGTGCAATTGTGTAGGATTCAGTAGTCATAACTGTATTGTCCATCTGCATGGGTGTCATGAAGTTCACCACTTCTGTCTTAAGAAGCATGAAGTTGGCTTTGGAGAAATGTTTTACCATGGTTTCCTTAATGGGGGGTGTGGGCAGGGTGTGGATATCTAGGGTAATTAGCTTATGGTCGGATTGGACCAATGAGGCGTTGACTTCAGGTGTGGAACACAGGTCACTCATGCTGGTAATGACTAGATCTAGGATATTGTTGCCCCTGGGGGAGGTGTAGATAAGTTCATCCAGGGCATTGGAGTTTATGAATTCCAGAAAGCGCTGAGCAAAGGAGTTGGCACATGAGTAGTTTTCCCAGTTAATGGTGGGGTAGTTGAAATCGCCCATTATTAGGGTGTTTGGCTGAACCCTAATATTTTCCAGTACATCAAGAAAAGAGGAGTGGGAATCCTGGGGCATGGTGGGTGATCTGTAGCAAGCTACAATTTGGATTGCAGTTTTGCCCAGAGTTAGTTGCACTTGGATAACCTTGGCTGCATTATGGTGAGCAACTAGCCTGGAGGTGTGGATATCCTTAATGAATATGGACACACCTCCGCCTTTGGTGTTCCGGTCCAGGTTACATGGCCAAAAAGTGTGATATGAGTTATAGCCTGGTAGTGCAGGGGTGCTCTCTGGAGCCTTGAACCAGGTATAGAACACAAAAGCCTGCACTGGAGTACAACCTACCTGGAATGGATTCACACATTTAATACAGAAGGTCATATTGGGCATGCTCCCACACGTAATGAAGCCCATGTCTGGCAACAACAGTGGACTATACATATCTGTCAGTCACAGATGTTTGTGCACACACTCCACATTGCACACCAGTCATGCTTTGCACAAACATCGGATAGGAATACACACTTATATTCAAAGGCAACACACTATAATAGGCCAAACTTTCACATACATAGATGTGTGGAAAAGAGTGGCATATAGTGACAAAGAGCTTCCCATGGTGAGGGCTGTCCAACCCAGCACACATTCAAATGGCCAATACCACATGATGTGCAAATGTTAATCACTGTAGACATTTGCTTCTGGCATCCCTCAGCACTATAGTTTCTGTGGTGCTTTTGATAACTGTGTAACATGACTGTACAAGTCATTATTCATCTGGCAGTTGTATACATATTCCTGTAAAATGTAAACTTGTGTGTGACTGAGTGTTGAGTGTGTGCTTCCAGATGAATGGTTTATGGCCCATTCGCATACACTGCACCCCCCATTGCCCTACTTTGGCAAGCCTGCTGATGTCATTCACTTTGAAATACACCTTTGGGGAAGCAGTAATCCTATAAGCTTTGTGGTGTGTGCTATAACTGCGTAATGCTATAGTGTGATGTACTGTGTGTGTGTGTGTGTGTGTGTGTGTGTGTGTGTGTGTGTGTGTGTGTGTGTGTGTGTGTGTGTGTGTGTGTGTGTGTGTGTGTGTTTGTGTAGGGATCAATGCTTTTGAGGCCACTCACAGTCACTACACTTTCCATTGCTCTACTCTGGCAAGCCTGCTGATGTCATTCACTTTGAAATACACCTTTGGGGAAGGAGTAGCCCTATAAGCTCTGTGGTGCATGCTATAACTGCATAATGCGGTAGTGTAATGTATTAGGTAGGAGTTCTAATCCCAGACATGAAATTCTGTGTTTGTTTGTTTATGTAGGGAACAATACTTTTGAGATCATTCACAATCACTTCACTTTCCATTGCCCTACTTTAGCAAGCCTGCTGATGTCATTCACCTTGAAAGACACCTTTAGGGAAGGAGTAGCCCAATAAGCTCCATGGGGTATGCTATAACTGCATAATGCGGTAGTGTGCTATACTAGTTAGACAGGAGTTTAAATCCAAGACATGGCAACTGTGAAACTCTGTGTGTTTGTCTGTGTAGGGGTCAATGCTTTTGAGGCCATTCACAGTCACTACACTTTCTATTGTCCTACTTTGGCAAGCCTGCTGATGTCATTCACCTTGAAATACAGCTTTGGGGAAAGACTAGCCTATAAGCTCCATGGTGCATGCAATAAATGCAGTACACTGTAGTAGCAATACATAGCTAGGTAGAGGTTTGAATCAGCACTGTCAAGGGTGTGTGTGTGTGTGTGTGTGTGTGTGTGTGTGTGTGTGTGTGTGTGTGTGTGTGTGTGTGTGTGTGTGTGTGTATGTTTGTCATCAGTATCCTGTGTGGAGGTAGCTGTAATTGTGTAAAAACAGGACTCATTGTGGGGTGGGTTTTGCAAATTTCTTATATGGAGGACCTATTATATGTCACAATGTCCACCTTACAAGGACAACAGATGTCAAACAGAAGAGAGGCTGGTGTAGACAATCCATACCCCTACATGTGACACTGTGGATTGGGGAACAATATAGGCAACCCTTGTATTACCCAGAGAACACTCTCCACCCATGTCTCATACACAAACACACTTGGCTAGGCAACAACCACTATGTTGGTAGTTCCCTGCTTATTGCCCACAGATAGTACCCATGGTGTGATTGCAGTGGACTACAGAGGACATGGCACCCTGCTCCATCCCTACAATAGCCAAATAATTCCTTACATTGGTCCTTTGCTATCTTCCCCACTGGACACCTGCAACAACTGTAGAGTCAGCAAATGTAACCCACAAAGGAAATACCATGCCTTATACACATGCCATGTATGGACAGATGCCACTAACACCAGTGAATACCTGTATCATGCTGTCAATGTAGCTGCAGGATCAATCTCAATTCCATAGCAAGTTCTCACCACATGAGGTCACTAATGCCAAATCAGAATACAATCTGTCCACACAACATGCCCCAGACAACCTAGGTACACTTCCACATGTCACAGAACATGCATGTGGCACATGTGCACATCCCAGACAGTGCCCGTATTATGGAATACAGAACACATACATGGCAAGCATTGCACAGCACTGGCCACTCACAATATTAACCCAGATGAGTGGATGGTGAATGCAATACCCACCTGTGTGAGCCAATCCAGGGACTACACCCCTGACCCACACTGCAGACCATTGTCATGTGGCCTGATGCTAAGGTATACCCTTTGCTAACCTTGTACAGCCTTCTGGCACAGTCAACCACTACACACCTGGGAAGCAACGAACCCATGCATGTCAGTACTGGCAAATCTGTGTCTGTGTGTGTGTGGAGATTAATGATTTGGAAGCCATTCACACTCACTACACCTCCCATTGCCCTACTGAAGCATGCCTTCTGATGTTAGTCACCTTGACATACTCTTTGCCCATATATCAGCCTGATAACCTCTGTGGTACATGTGATACCTGTGTAATACTGTAATGTAGCAAACTAGTTAGTTAGAAATTCTAATCCTGACCCTGCCAACTGTGATAATGTGTGTGAGTCCCTGAGACAGTGTGGTTGTGTCGTCCTTGACACCTGCTTTTCTAGACAGGCACATGTACTACACCTACCTTATCCCTCCTTTATCACTGTTGCTGATGTTACTCACCTTCAAATATACCTTTGGACAGCTCTCCAACATGTAAGCTCTGTGGCACATGCAATAACTGCATAAAAAATGTAAGAGCAATACATAGTCAGGCAGGGGTTTGAAACCTCATACTGGTAAGTGTGTGACACAAACATGCTTAGCTCTTAATTTCCTACCCCCTTACTTTGTCTCTGTCTGTCTCTCTTACTCCCTCTCTGGTGGATGTGGGAAAGTACACCTGCTTTGCTTAGGAAGCAGCCTGTGTTTTGTAAGTGATGCTCATGATCAGCTGATGGCCTGTGCACGAATTGCAGTCTGATTGCATGTGGAACAGCTGTGGTAACATTCCTGTAGCTAATTGCATGGAACCACACTCCTATAACTAGGAACATCATGTGGGTGTTGGCCCTTTTCATTCACTGTGAGCAGGACTTCATGCTGGTGTTTGGCAAACAGCATCACAGAGGGTAGTGGGATATACCTCTTACAACATACACTGTGGAGACAGGCCAACAAACAGGAAGGGGATTTTCCAGACACGAGGACTGTATGTAAGTCTTGCTCTTCTACATTTGAAGTAATATTGGTTTAACAGGGTTTGTGTGGATATGGCTGGTCTACATGATTTAATACCTGTCATGACAGTGTTATGTGGTTGAGGAAACTCTCACCTGTAGGGCTATCTGGCAGACTGGCCAGTGTTTGGAGTCTTACATGTGTTATGTTACTCACAGATGACTTATCTTTAGAAATGCAGTAGCATAGTCTGAGGATTGCAGTCAGTACATGGTGACAGCCATGAGAGTTACTGACCAGTAAATGTATGAGTTTATCACACCAACATGTCAATTTGGCCCTGTGTTTGTGCCTCCAGCCACAACTCTGTCAAACGTTGTACATATGTCATGCAGTAAGAGGTGCATATGTTCAGTACACCATTATTTATTGACATCATACCTGATAACAAGCCAGTGAGATATCAGACTGTTAGACGTGTTATGTATAGTAGGTCTTATATTTGAGGACAAAACCTGGACATTCTGTTGTAGTGTGTACAGTAGTGAGGTCTGTGTACTTATGGTGATTGTCAACAGAGTATGTATTGCGAATATGTACCTTGGCCTGTGTACAGACTGTGGTAGATGTCATTGTTCTTGGTCCTGTTCTATCTGATGTTGCATCTTGCTCCAGTGTATGGTACCCTATCAGCATACATGCTTGTAGGGCCAAGCCCACACATGTCCCATACCACAGTCAGGCATCAAAATACACTGTGTATTGGCCCGGTACATGTAGGGTTAGTGTGTGAGTGGCCCATATGAGGATGGTGTTGATCAGACAGTCCATATACCGTAATATTAATCACGCTTACCATATGTGGCTGTGGTTGTGTTCAGATTGGTTGAGGGTATGCGCTTTCACACAGGTGTCTGTTACTCCGTGCTGTTACATGCCTGTAGAGCCTGCTATATTTGCAGGTACATGCGTCTTCCCCAATAAGAAATGTAGGCCAGTGTTGTGGCAGTCTGCCTGTAGTTTTCACAGTGCTTTGTGACACGTCTAGCAGCTCAGTGTACGTAACCAGTGTGATGTTATGTCCAGACAGGAGTATGTGAATGCATAAACTGTGTGAGCATATCTATTCCAGTATTTACATGATATTCCCATTTACATGGCTGTTAATGTCCACTTTGTCAGGCTTAGTCCACACATCTTGCACTAAGGGGTTCTGTTTATACCTCTGGACTGAACAGAGTGTGTCAGACTGTCCGCATTTATTGGTCATATCTCTGCTGTATTCCACAGGACCATTACTGTGATATCTGTGGTACTGTACTTTGATGATCTTAGGATGTCTGTCAGTAACTGATGGCATACATATCAATATCAGATGTGACTTCACACACACACCATTTCTGTTAAGATAGCCCCTGTTACAGTAGCAACAGTCTACATTTATACCTGCAATACTTACATGACATCCCTTTGCACTAAGAGGTTGTGACTATTGGTGCTGAGGTATGACTCTACTACATGTTCTGGACATATGTTAAACATGTATGTACATATATATATATATATATATATATATATATATATATATATATATATATATATATACACACATATATATATATATATATATATATATATATATATATATATATATATATATATATATATATATATATATATATATATATAAGATGCAATATGCAGACGTATATAAATATATATCTATGAATATATATGGGTATGTACATGTACACATATATCTACATATATATGTGTGTGTGTGTGTGTGTGTGTGTGTGTGTGTGTGTGTGTGTGTGCATGTGTGTGTGTGTGTGTGTGTATATATATATATATATATATATATATATATATATATATATATATATATACACACACACACACACACACACACACACATATCCTTGTTATCTGTAAACATGACTGTTGCATATACCTTCCCAGATGTATCACACCTTATTTATCTGATGTGTATATTTAGATATAACAACATACATGATTCAACAGTAATATCACTAACAAGTACTACATAATTGTAGAAGTCATAGCAGTTGTTCAATACTATTCAGTATGTGTACTGACAGATATATTGGAAAAAACAACAATTGATTTCACAGCTGTGATTACTTAGTGGTTAACTGCTGTGAGTATAGTGTACAGGGTCCTGGGTTCAAGACCAGCAAGGACTGTTTATTTTGTTGTTGGGCAGAACAAGGTCTGTTGGATACAGAGTGGTTAAGGCAGTTTTGAGCAACTTTAAGCATGTTTTTGTGGATTTGTGCAATGGTAAGTGCTTCTAATGTGTGGTTAAATGTACAGGTGAATACTCTGTGTAGGCTTCCCTTACCAGTACGCAAATGTGCTTAGCAATACTGCAACCTGCTAAGCATGGCTCAGCCCTGGTAACCAGTGCTCACATTCCAGTCTGATAAAATAGCAGGGTAATGTCATCTTTAGTAAGTGTATTTAATTCCATATACATAACATGCGTCTATGTGCTGTCATTACAGTAGCAAGGGGTCTGAGTCTACTGTCTGGGACACCTGAGTATATATGGCTTGTACAACACTCTTTTCCATTTGAATATGTTGAATACATGGGTAGTATCCCAGGTTATATGCAGTCACACTGGCATGTAGTGTATCATTATGTTACTACTGTTGACAGTGCTTTCCCAAGTAAGAGCAGATTGCAGATTGTAGTACTGGAACCAAACACCTCTGCATGCAAAGATGGACTCTGAGTCCTCAATGTCATGCTCTTAGTGTGTGAGCTGTGTCTCATTAAATATTTCCTACTGGATATTGATCTGACATGTGGATATTAACTGTAGACTACTGTGTGTATATCACATGTCAGTGAGGGCTGCTGTCATGTAGTAATGGCATACTTATCAGTGTCAGATGTCTATCCGACAACACATTCATCTTAAAGCATAGCCAGTTGGCTAGCTGATGTCTGTCTGTCCTCTGTACAGATGTGCAGATGTCAGGTATCCATCTTGTCTACTTACAGGCAATCTATGCTTGACCAACACTGACATGTCTGCCCAGCTGTGTTATGAATGCCACAGCTAGGAATCCACACCCTGTATGCACCAGATGACACAGATACCTCAACTACACTACCACAGTCAACAGAACATGCTTGGGTACAGGTCTCCAAGACAGACACTGACCATGTTATGTAATACATGTTGCATACATGTCAACTGGAGCACCTCACTGACCCTCTGCAAGAGGCAACCAGATGATTGGATGTTGCATGTATCTCTCACCCTGAGGATCACCCCTGTGGTATCTGTTGATAGATGGCCTGCTGGCACATGGCAGGTGGCATGATACCACTGTACACACATCCCTACACTTCCCATCTCTCCATGGACAATAGCCTGGTGCACACACCTATGGACTCCAGTACTGACAAATGTGTATGTGTGCATTACTGAAAATAACAGTGTATGTGTGTTTGCAGTTGAGAATACCCTGAGGCCCTTCACACTCACCACACCCCCCACTGGCATAGTTAACTGTGGCTGCTGCTGTACCGGGCATTACATTTACCTTGTTACACTTTTCTCCCTAAGGGCTACCTGGGGCTTGCAGTACCAGCACAACACTGTTGGGTTGATAGGCATAGGATACACTCTGAGTTCTGGCAAGTGTGTGTATGTGTGCATGTGTGTATATTTGTAGGATACAGCATTCTGAGACCACATTCTCCTAATACAATACGCCTTGCCACACAGTATTAGGGATAGTGATGTTGCTGACCATAGGAGAGCCATGACAATGCATCACCCTTCTATTCCTGTGGCATGCGCATTAGATGCATATCCCTGTAGTAGCACTCTTGGGATAGACAAGGTGTTGTATTGCAGTCCTGGTCAATGTGTGATGGTGGGCATGTCAGTGTTATTATGGGTTTCAGTGCACACAATATCCACTGTGGGTGTGGGTGCTAGGTATACTGTCTTTACACCATGGTACCCCCAGTACATGTCCCATGTTCCACTGTATGGGGACCACTGTCACCATCAATCATACAGGTAACTGATAA
>NC_056744.1:292509978-292512478 GCF_019279795.1 Protopterus annectens
TGTTTCCTGTGGTACAACTGTCCCATCTGATTACCATAACTCATGGGCCACATTTATGCAGAGTCCAGGCAATTGCCGACACAGGTACTTCATAGCCAGTACTTGCTAGACATTCCTGCAACTACCTCAGTGTCGCGGCATGTTACTAGGTAGCCTGCATGACCAGTTTGCAACATGTGTCATCATCTGTCTTGGATGGCCATCCATTTATTTTCTACATTAATCATGTCCCATACATCCTCGCCACATACATGACTGTCTGCATTGTTTACCATGGCATATGCAATGGTGAGGTAAGACTACATGTCCAACTCATGGGTGCTACCTGTTGGGTATGGGATTCATTCCATGGCTTGTAAGATGTGTGCAAGCTGTGGTTGCCTCTGTTGAAGGTAAGTGGGCGCATTTGATGGGCAAATGTCTTGGACAGCAGACCTTTTTTTGGTGTGACATTGAGGATCTGTCCTTGCTGGAAGGTCCATTCTCATGAAGAATGCATACTGTCAGTACCTCAAAAGCTGCTTCCACAATATTCTATCTGGACTGTATGCACACATATGATTCCAGTGTTTGTGAAGGTAAGTATTCCCCATGTTTGCTGTCCTAACATAGGATTCCATATTACACATTCATTGCTCATGGGAGGACCATATTGCAGGTTGTAAGGGTTGTGGAATGCAGTATTCTGATATGCCATAGTGTAGATCTGTAAGAGATGCCATTGTAATAGTGGTATATACACTGTTGTAGCACTGTATAAGGGTGATGTTTCAGACATGTCCCTACTGCAGGCCATTTGTCCCACCATTATGTTCATCTCTGTGCACACATCTTGCAATGACAGGTTATTATATTGCAGGACTCTTACATACCCTTCAGATATACCATTGTGATGCAGTGTAGCTAACAGCAACAATACGTGAACATGTACAGCATGCATTATGGGTAGGTATGTTAAATGTGTGCATGGAATATACCATGGCCATAACATGACCAGTGTATTAGCAAACCTGAACAAACACCATACTCACCAGCTACAGGCTGCTGCCCCGGAGGTATACCAGAGAGACCTACATAATTGTGTGACAGATGTAATGTCAGCAGCCATACCTGTGGTACTGGTACAGGGTGAGAGCAGCATTACAGTACATCAACAGTATAAACCCATAATACTACAGATTATGCACATCTGTTTATTACTACAATGAAGCAACAGACTTTATATATTTCATCTTACATATGCATGATTAAACTCTACAGATGCAGATGGATATGCAACAGTGGTCTATTGATGTGCCCTGTGGCCTTACCTGCACGCTCCTCAGCCATTGTGTGGGTAGCACTCACCTCCGCTATGCTCTCTGCTGGGTCTTGTGTTTGCGGGTGGGCAGGTACACCGAGGCTGGTGAGGAGCTCCTTAACATGTATCAGGGGGGCTGGATGGCATGACCCACCTGTTACAAGCCGGTTCCCCCTAACTGCAGCAGCATGCCAACAGGCATGGTGGAGTAGATCAGTGCATCGATGTTTGTCCTGCTCATAACTGCGGTTATGCAGGCTGACATCATTTACCCTGTGGGCAAGATCATTCCACAGGGTGGTCCTCTCCTACAGATCATGGGCTGTATGCCCGAACTGGGTGTGGTAGTGCTGCACTAGGTATAGGATGATGACATCATTCTCCTGTGCTGTGTACATCAGAAGTCTCTCCCTGGACATTTTGTCTGAAAGACAAAAACAGGGAAACAGGTCTGAGGACCTCATACTGCAAGGATATCATAGTTGTTAATACACATCTCTGTCTCCCCCCCACCATATCTGCAACAACAATCTGGTCACACAACTCAATGGGTATGTCAACAGAAGATCTACCGTTGGGACATATATCGTATAACAATTTGTGCAGTGTGTTTGTAGTCATGTTCCATGTTGAAACACTATCATTGGTGGCCTGTTACAAACAATGTCACCTAAATGCCATTGTAAGGGTCACTATGGTTCCATATATGCATGTGTTCTGTTTGCTATGTGACTGATGCACATCTGTTGTTTTGTGTTAATGAGGATAGCTATGCATTCTGTTAGATATAATCCTGGAATGTGTGGACTATTACTACCCACAAATGTTCCATAACAGTGACAGAATAGCATGTTTGGGAAGACAGTTGCCAGCAGAACCACCTCTCCCACCTTTTTTCTGGCCATGTTACCAGGCCACATCACATCTGGGATCCACATTGGGACCTCATCATCTACTGGTTCTGCACTACCTTCAGGTGGAACCACCTCAAGGGGATGGTGTTCACCCCCCCCGGAAGCACACACAGGCAGGATCCTTTCACCCAAAGTCAGGTCCAGGGTCTGGTGCATAGAGAGTGCCACAGAGACTTGGGGGATGTGCTACACCACCTTGAGGCCCACAGTACACAATCACATGGTCCACATGCTCATCCTGCTCAGCCCCCCAGCCCAGGCAACTTCAGGACCATGAAGATGCTGT
>NC_056744.1:292517478-292664978 GCF_019279795.1 Protopterus annectens
CTCCTGTCTACCTGATGAATCTGGGCATCTTGGGGTAATGCAGCAATTGCCTCAGGTACACAGACTACCCTCTCCTCCTACCACCCAACTCTACAACCTGTGAGAGATGCACTTATATAGCCAAACTGGAAGCAAGGCTCTCTTCACCCAAGGCTGGACTAGACAGCCAAGAGAAGGTAAACACTTGCACCACACCACACTCATCACATAGTCCCTCAAACTTACACCACCAAAACACACAAATAGAAACACAAAACACACACCTACATTCACAGAAGCTCTCAGAAATAATCTACCCAAGCAACAGGGACCTCCAAAGCAGAAAAGCAAGCAACCTCCACCCCCCCAACACAACCCAAATGACACATAGCCCACAAACTCAGTGTGCCACTCAACCACATCCCATAAGACATAACAACGTACCCAACACTCTAGTCATAGGAGACTCTATAGTCAGGCACACTGATGTTCCACTCACCAGGCTAAACAAAGAGAAAGTTACTGTCAGCTGCCTGTCAGGTGCCAGGATCCGCCACATAATGCATGCACTCAGGTCACTCCACAACAAGTACAAATATGACTCTATCATTGTCCATGTTAGTGTGAATGACCTGAGAAGTACCTCCCTGGACTACATGAAAAGAGATATGGAGGAGCTGTCTGATCTTGTAGCACAGGCAGGTATGACCCTAGCCCTGAGGAGCATCCTGCCATCACCCAGAATGATAGAACAGTACAAGGACAAAATGATTGACTTCAACAATTGGCTAAGCTTCTGGTGTCATTCTAAGGGGATCCAGTATCTGTCTACCTGGGATGACATGATCGACAAACCGTGATGCTTTGCCAGAGATGGTCTGCACCTGTCGCTCTTGGGATTCCAGATACTGGCTAAGGTACTTGCCACCCCTATAGTGCCTTTTTTAGGCAGAATTCAAATGACAAATTCACCACCATAACAGGTAGAAGCAAGCAAAATCTGAGGGTAATGCTACTTAAAGGTAGAAGTCTAAACCTCAAAATGCACTCACTCCCGGCAAATGGAGAACATCGACATCTGTGCAGTGGCAGAGACCTGGTTCAAAGCTCCAGAGAGCACCCCTGCATTACCAAGCTATAATGCATACCACACCTTTCGGACACCTAACCTGGACCGAAGCAATAAAGGTGGAGGCATGTCCATATTCATTAAGGATATCCACACCTCCAGGCTAGTTGCTCAGCATAATGCATCCAAGATTATCCAAGTGCAAGGGCAAGACCATAATCCAAATTGTAGCTTGCTACAAATCCTTCACCATGAGGTCCTGGCGTGGGCCCCAGACATGCTGGTGCCTAGTGCCATGGCCAGATGAGTTGGGAGAGGTGGGTCCCCTGGGACCGGCCTTCCCAAATGTGCTATGGTGTTTCAATTTTAAAACATATGTGTGTTAGTAATAGTCAACACATTCCTGGATTAGGTATAACAGCATGCATAGATATTCCCATTAACCCAAAACACCAGATATGGAACAGTTGCATAGCAAACAGAACACATACATATATGGAACCACAGTGGCCATTACAACAGCATGCAGGTACATTGATGGCAGCATGCCACCAATGTGGGAGTATTTCAACATGGCACATGCATAGAAACAAATTTCGATATATATCAAACAATAGGACATATGCCCCAGCAGTAGATTTAATTGTATACATACCCATTGAGTTGTGTATTTAGATTATTGTTGCAGATATGGTGCGGGGGGAGACAGATGTCAATTAACAACCTGTATATCCCAGTAGTTCTCAATACTTTCTTAGCCAGTGCTGTAATCTGAAACCCTCACAGGTATTATTACACTACCCTATGACATTAGTTTGGACAGTGGCATGTTTGTAGACAACTATATACGTGAACGTGGGCGGCACAGTGGTGCAGTGGTTAACACTGTCACCTCACAGCAAGAGGTTCTCCGGTTCGATTCTCGGCTGGGGTGCCTTTCTGTGTGGAGTTTGCATGTTCTCCCTGTGTTCGCGTGGGTTTCCTCCGGGTACTCCGGTTTCCTCCCACATTCCAAAGACATGCATCTGGAGCATTTCTCCCCGGGCCTCCGCTGAAAACAGGCTCTGTGGAACCTAGTCGGACATTCCCGGTCAACAAATGATAAATAAATAAAATAAATAAATAAACTGTGTTTTACCTGCAGTATATACCTCTTACCTGGTATACCTGTGGAGGTATTGTTTGTTAGCACTACCTGACTGTTTCTACACATATTCCCAGATTCCAGGTTGATATTATGCACATACCTCTCAATCTCTTATTGCACACACTCTGGGCAAGTCTTGACAACATGCAGGTGAAACTGGGACATATTTTGACAATTGCCCTCATAAACCTTTGGTGAGTTGCTACAATAACAGGTTTGTTTTCATATACATTTTTGAATATTTACAGGTCTGACAGTCAGTTATATGTCATTAAATACTGCCTAAATGTCAGAGATCATCACACTGATTTGCCAGGGGGACAGGGTAACAGGAAGCAGATATGGGCCAATTATCTGGACATTCTGAACAAATCTGTACAGTTGAGGGGTATGATTCTGCATTACAGCTTACTACCACTCCCAGGATTCGAACCATGGCTGTGTCTGCTAAAATTAAAACAGTGTACATCAAAGTTGAGTGTGCTATTTAGCTATTGCTTTGTATCTCTTTACTGATTTCAGTCTATAAGTCTCCCGAGGTTTTACAATCTGACCTTGTAATTACAACACTCTTATACAGGGATTCCTAGACAGTTTTATTATGTAGCACAGTGTGGATGACAGTGATGAGTAATACATTATTATACAGAGAAACTGCAACACTAACAATGCCATACAATACCAGACTAAACAGTACCAGTCCAGGATTTCAATATTTTATTTCCAGGCACAGTTTTCTTATCTGACAGACCTGTGGAGGGAATGTTTGTTAACACTACCTGAATATTGCCACACACATATTACCAGATTCTATATTATTATGCACATACATCTCACTCTGTTACTGCACACACTCTGGTCATAGCTTCACAACATGGGGGTACAGATGGGACATACTTTGCATATTACTCTCACAACATTTTGGTGAGTTGCTAGAGTGACAGGTTTGTTCTTATAGATATATTTCAGATGATTATGATGTCTGACAACCAGTTGTATGTCATAATTTGCTGCCTAAACTTCTGGGATCATCACACTGATTTGCCAGGGGGACAGGGTGACAGGCAGGAAATGTAAGCCAGTTATCTGAACTTTCTGACAAAATCTGTACAGTTGAGGGGTATGATTCTGCATACAGTTTACTACCACTCCCAGGATTTGAATCATGGCTGTGTGTGCTAAAAATACAACAGTTTACATCTCAGTTGAGTGTGCTATTTGGATTTTGTTGTGTATATTTTCACTGTTTTCTGTCTAAGTCTCCCTCAGTTGTACTATATGACCTTATGATTACAATAGTCATATACAGACATTCCTACACATTTTATTTATGTAGCACAGTGTGAATAGCAGTGCTTAATACAACAGTACTATTAAGAGAATGCACCACTACATTACCATATGATACCAGGGTAAACACAAGCAGACCAGGAGTTAGTCCTTTATTGCCATGCTGTTACCCTTTTATTTACATACAACCTATATGAGACCCTCCCTGCCATATTGTCTGGTTTATTCAGTACATCCCATACACAATACATGTTTTATACTGGCAATTAACTTTCTACTACTTTTAGATTTATTTCATATGACAGTACATGCAAGATTATTACTAACCTGCCTCACGATGCAGCCTCTGCAGCCTATATGCATGGGTTTCCTGATTTGCATTCCACTCCACTGCCACTGTCAAAGACATAAGAGGAATATTTAGCCATACCTATCCATAATATACATGAGCTGGCAATTATTAAACAGGTAGTAGAATGAGTACTTACACACTGCTGGGACATCACCCTGCCTAGCTTCTTGGTTGCACTGATCCAAGAGCTCCCTCTTCCTCCCTTTCAGGTCGGCATAGTGATGCCTGACCTGCTCATTAGTTTGAGGGATACCAGTGACACTGGTGAGGTCATGGGAGAGACGGTCCCAGGCTTCTGCTTTATATTGGGAACCCTGGTACTGGCCCTATAGCAGTCTCTCTTCATGGTCATTTACCAGGAGTCCTGCTATGACCTTGGACTCCTGGATGTCCCAGTCCTGTGCTCGGAAGCACGCTCCTTCCCCGACACCTGCCATAGTGTCTACAAGAGGAAGCTGCAATGAGTTATGAGATGTATTCCTGCCTGTGGGGTTTAAATAGGGCTGATTTCCTGCACTTTGCTGTAATTGGATGGTTTGGAAAATGCTAAGCTATGGGCAAACCTGCTTACCTAAGGTTGGCATTGCTTAAAGGGGTATACCAATGGGCAAATCGATTTAGCTGGGCTATGCATTGCTTCTAGTAAGCAGAGGTGTGGAATGCTTAGCGTTGCTTATTTTTAAATTTGCACACCATTTGCTGTTTGGCATTAATTTATCATTCATTACATGTTATATAATTGTTTAGCATCTGTGATTCACGTGTATGTACACTGTATAGGGTACTTGTGTTTATTGGGGGATTTCACCACTTTATTACAATGACACCTCACATCTGAACTTAATACAGTACTCCAGTACACATATATATGTTATGTAGTAGGTTATACAACATAAAACTGTTTATAGATTCCTTTCACATGCAAATTGCTATAGTGAGGATCTGTTTGGGTATACCTCAGTTTTATGTACAGTTGTGATGGCTTACTGGTTAACTGATATCACTATAGTGTACAAGGTCCTGGGTTCAAAACCTGCAATGGCTGTTTATTTTGTTGCTGGGCAGATCAGGGGCTGTTGGATACAGAGTGATTAAGACACTTTTAAGCAGGTGTAAGTGGGTTTGTGCGGGTTTGCACAACTGTAAGCAATGCTAACTTCTGGTTAAATATGCTTACAGAGAGTTAGCTTCAAAATTGCTTAACCTGTGTGTGCATTGCTTACCAATGCGCAAGCAGGATTAAACCTGCTTACTACTGCTTAAAGTGCTTACTCCCACTTACCCCAACACTAATTTAAAAAGAAATGAAACATGGGTCTTGGGAAAGTGGTAGATATGGATACGTTATACATATTTTACACTATTTGCTGTATGGCATGGATTTATCATTCATTACACATTATAACTTTGTTTTCTATCCTTGATTCATGTGTACGTATACTGTATGGGGCACTTGTGTTTATCTGTGAATTTTACCACATTATTACAATGACACCTCACATCTGCACTTAATGCAGTACTCCAGTTCACAAATATATGTTATTTAGTAGGTTATACAGCAAAAAAATGTTCACAAATTGCTTTCACATGGAAAATGGAACTTACTACAGTGAGGATCGAACCAGAAATGACTGCGCGCAAAGCGAACACTCTGACCACTACACTATTGCAGTACTGCTTCAACTGAATGTATCTTGCTATTTATCTTCTTGTGCTATTTAAGCTACAGTATGTGTAGGTAAGCAATAGGCAAACCTGTGCAGCTACAGTTAAATTTAATCTGTTTGATAAAAAAAAATGTCTAGTGTTATTTCCTCTAGGACGGAACAGGTTTCACTTATAGCTGTAGATTTCTGCGTGCATCTGCACATTTGGCAGACATCCTAGCAACCCCCCATATCTCTCAACTGCTTCATGCAAAATATCTGGACAAAGCTTGACAAAATGAGGTACAACTAGGGGCATATTTTAAATATTGGTCTTATAAACTTAGGTAAGTTGCTAGAGTAACAGGATTTGTTTTAATATAACTTTTCTGAAGGATTTGGTGTCTGAAACTCAAATGTATGTCATTATTTGATTACTTCAATCCTGAGATCATCCCAGTGATTTGCCAGGACAAATGAGGTACAGACAAAAAGCATGAGCGAAAAATCTGGACATTCTACGAAGATCTGTACAGTTGAGAGGTATGCAACCCCATATGAGCGGTCTCACTCATTGTAATTGACAAATGGCAATTCTTGTGTGCAGGGGCATGTATATTGTGAGAGCTCTGCTCTCATACACACCCCCTGCACTCGTCCACACTCCATGTCCATTTAGGAGCAGAGGCAGTGCGCCTTCATAACTATGCATGATGCGCTGCCGTGCTGCTCTTAAATGGTTATTTCCGTGCAGGAATAAGCTATTCCTGCATGGAACCTTACTGAATTCCAGGGAATGCCTTTCTATTTCTATGAAAAATATATATTTGCAATTTATACTGTATTCAAAAGCCACAATGTGCTTAATCCAAATCCCATTCTCCCTTTCTGGATTCAAACACATTGAAAAATCTACTTTAATTTCTATCAAAATGGATGTACTGATTCATGAAATTAGCTACTTCAGGTATTCTTAGTGAATCCAGTAACATATAACATGTAAAAAGCTTCAAAGTTCACATGACCAGGCTTCAAATTTCAGATTTTAGATTATTTTCAAACATTTTTATGTTTTTTATGAAAATTATATGATATATTGTACATTCACATCTCTTCCATTTTTATGTTTTTATGAAAATTATATGAGATCTTGTACATTCACATCTCTTCCACCTGTAATATACATCTTTCTTAAAAGCAGTTTCTTTAAATACATTTCTGTCTTATTTTCCTGCTAGTATTCTATCTTATTCTATATGTCTGGTATTTCTAAAATCTCCCATCAAAGAGCTATTTAATCATTAGCTCTCTATTAAAGATAATAGTATGTGTACATATTTTTTTTAATTACTGATACTGCTCTTTTATTAATCTAACATTAAACATTTCCTTCTTATTATTAATTCTAGTATTACAAGCAACCTTGACTGTATATAAAATAATTCCTGCTTGTTTAATTTGAATGTGTTTGTAGTCGTTATGAACTGCTGCTCTAATCTGAATGTCTCATACTGACATCAGAATTTGAAAACAGCATGTGAAAATGACATCTCATAGCACAGAGCAACTGCTAATTTCCTCTGTTAGTTTCTGATTCCTCTTAGTTCTTTTAAGCTGTTCCTATCAGTAACAAATATTTAACTTTACTTCTTTCAATTAATATGTACAGATAATATATATTGTTAGAGTTAATAACACTATGGCATGCAAGCAATAACGCAACAGGGTATGTGTTATAGTGAAAATAATGGCCATCTAGGGTTATTCTGAGGCCGACATGAGTGATGAACTTTGACCTTGATTTTCTTCAGGACAGATCAAGGCAGGAAGAATCTAGCATTGTGACAGAAATGAACCATTCGTTTGATCTCAAAGTTTCTCTAGGTTCAACTTGCTTTATAAATAACCTGTGAAAGGAATGTGTTAGAAATGAACAAAGAAAACAGAATCAACCTGCACTTTAACACTTCTAATTAGTGTATTATTAGATTTGACATTCAGTTAACACAGTAATACACATTCTAAGAAAATTCTTAACTAATATAATCTTAAAGTTACCAATTTTGTTTCCTATAATTTAATGGCATTCTCTTACAGGAAGTATTTTTTAAGATTTAGAAATACAGTTATGAGTTTAGTTAAATGAACTATATTAAGTCTTTCACTGTAAATATAGTAAAACAGTAAAATTAAACATTTATATGCCTCTTCATGAAAAAAATGTTTTAGCTTAAAATAAAAATCCATAATTACATATGTTTTGAGGCTTAAAGTCCAGTACAGACCTTTTACTTAAAGCATACATCTAAAGGTGTTTGTTTGGCCTGCTTGCTCTGAATATTGCTGATCTCTGGCTGCATTTTATTTTCAATTGAAACTCTTCATTTAAGGTTTAATCACCTCTATTTTGTATCTTATTCTAGTATTACATTTGTTTTAAGCTTTCTGTTCTGTTGGAGGTTTAAGAGTTCTTGGCTAGGGTCAGTTAAAAAAGTTACCAAAGAATTCCTTTACAAACTGTGAATAACACCAGTTAATTAGTGGTGGGAGCCGAAAAACAGCATTGCTCTTTTATTTAGAAATATCTCTATTTAACTGAAGTTTTTTGGCTTTCGAGTTGCCCGCCCGTACTATAAATCTCATTCTGGACACTCCGCCCAGTCCCATCTCATCAGCTCATCAGCTCATTCTACTGAGTAGAGAGATATCATTTGGGAAGGCCTACCCCCTTAGTTTATCAACCTTGAATTATCTTGTTTCAACCCTTCCCACTTAACCTATAAAATGCACTTTATTCATCTGCTTTCACCGTATTTGTGTTTCTTTCTACTTTATTACTTTATTTTGTTTTTGCTGCTTGTTCTTAAAAGTATTTGATTGCATTTATTCTGCTGAATTTATTAATGCTTGTCAGCTAGTAGCCTGACTAAATTGTAACTGTTATTCTAAGCCTTTTGGTTTAAGCACTTGGGCTTCAGGCTATTTGTTTTACATTAGGAACGTTTGTGGTCTACACTCTTGTGGCAGGAGAGGTAGCTTGTATCCTTCTAGGTTGGGAATTGCTGGTTGAAGGCTTAGTGTGTCTGTTATTCTAAAAGTGTCTTAGTTCTGGTTTAAGCACTAGGGCTTCAGGCCAGTTATTACACTTTTGTGGGAGGAAAGGGTAGATTCTGCCCTTTTGCACAGATAATTGTTGGTTTAATGCTTATTATGCCTTCTTATTTGAACTGTTTCTTTCTGAAATTGGTGGACCTTGTTTGCTGTAGCATAGACTAGATTCAGACCTGCTGAATCTAGCTTTATTTGTATAACTTGAGCACTAAACCAGGCCACCTTTTGTTAGAGAGGGTTCCACTGCACCCTAGTGGCAGGAGTGTGCAGTTGGAACTCATCTAATTGAAGGTTGCTGGAACAGGGCTCAGTTTTGAACTTTTTTATTGGATAATTAGTAAATTTGCTTAAATCAGTTTGCTTGTTTGTTACTGTTATATTTAAGTGTGTATCTGTTTTCTGTGTTAAATTGATCTAAACAGAGCTTAAATATATTTAGCATAGCCTGGTTACAGGGTTTGTGATTCCTCTGTTTCCTGCTATGCCATCTTTTGTTGGCTGGGTACTGGCTGCACTTAGTGGCAGTAAGTGAACTGGTTGGAACTTGTCTGGCATAGGGTGTTTAACTAAGAGCTCAGAGACAAGGGCTGATTGGGCAATTACAGTGTTTCTATTTTACTTTCATTTTTTGTGGTATTTAAACCCTGTGTTTGTTTGTGGGGTATCTCAGCTGCATTTTTTCCCTTACCAGCACTCCTTTGTAAGTGAGGCCCTCCATTGCAGTATTGATTTTATCCAGCTCTACGCACACCAATAGGTATTCTCCTCGGACAGTACCCACTCTACTATCCTTGACCTCTCTTCCATAGATTCCAACAGCCATGGATGGACAATTTACTATGATTTATCCTGTTGGCCTGGTTGATATGGGCATCCTGAGACAGTGTAGCAACTGCCTCATGTACACGGACAACCCTCTACTACTACCACCTAGGAACACAATATTTGAGAGATGCAATTACATTAAGAATCTAGAATCCTTACTGCCTCAGTCACAAGCCACTACATCTGGCAGTGAGTAGGTTGTCTGCTCAAACACTCCAAACACCACACTTCTAACACCACTCACACCTGTACAACACACTCCAACATATGCAAAAGTTTTCAACAAAAATAAACCTAAACAAAAGAGACCTCCAAAGCAAAAACACACATGCACATCACAGTCTACAGCATCAAGCACCACACATAGTACATATGCTGTGTCTCACAGCCTCTAAGGCCCAGCCACAAACCCAACATACTAGTCATAGGCAACTCTGTCGTGAGACACAAATGTTCCCCTCACCAGGCTAGACAAGGAGAGAGTCACGGTAAGTTGCTTGTCAGGTGCTAGAATCTGCCATATTATGCACTCAGTCAAGTCTCTTAACAACAGGCACTGTTATGACTCTGTCATAGTCCATGTTGATGTGAATGACTTGAGATGTACCTCCCCTGGACTATATAAAGAGAGACATGATTGAGCTCACTGAATATGTGTCCCAGGCAGATATGTCCCTACCTTTAAGCAGCATTCTACTGTCACCCAGAATGATGCCTCAGTACAAACAGAAAATGATTGACTTAAACAACTGGCTTAGTTTCTGGTGTCATTCCAAAGGGATCCAGTACCTGACAGCCTGGGAAGACATAATTGACAGACCACGATGCTTTGCCAGAGATGGCTTTCATCTGTCTCTGCTGTGCTTCAGGCTTCTGGAAATGGCTCTTGCCACCCCCATAGTGCCTTTTTTAGGCAAAGTCATGAGCACAAAATTACGAACGTGAAAAATTTTTCTAAACAAAATTTAAAGGTCATGCTGCTAAAAGCTAGAAGTCATAGCATGAAAATGCACTCATTGCAAGCATTCCTCAACCTGGAGGATGCTGACATTTATGCAGTCACTGAAACCTGGTACAAAGCTGCAGAGAGCACCCCAGCCTCACCAGGTTACTCATCCTACCATACTTTCAAACCCAACATGGAGGGCTGCAAAGCTAAGGGAGGTAGAGTTTCAATATTTATCAAAGACATACACACCTCCAGGCTAGTCAAACAGTATGATGCAGAGGAGACACTCCAAGTGCAGTTAAGAGTTGAGAGCAGGGATAAGCAGCTTCACAGCCACCATCCCTTCAGTTGGAACTAGAACTAATATCCAAGCTTACACCAAAAAACTATATAAACACCTACATAGCTATATGGACTCACCGATACCTGGCAGGACCGAACCATCGTCCTCAAGGAAGAGTAAACCTGTCCGGTGGACAGCAACAATAAACAAACTCTATAATAAAAGGAAAAAAAATTGCTGTCCAGGACCAAGAAGGAGCAGGCACAAGTTGGAAGAAATCTCTCCTTTGTCTGAACAAGCAAATAAGGTCACTGGTGAAATCCTCTAAGGCTAACTTTGAGTCAAATTTGGGAACATCCACTAAGGGCAATCCCAAGACCTTCTTTGCATATGTCTGCAATCTCAAAGGTAGCACCCAAATCTGCTCTGAACTGGTGGTCAAGAACACCACATACACAAAAGCCGTAGATATAGCCAACCGGCTGGCAGACAGGTTCAATGAAAATTTCACCCCCCTCCCCCCAGTAGGACATCCCCAGCACCTGCTCGCCTCCCCTCATCACCAGGGAGTAGGTCTTTAAGCCCTCTCAAAGGCAAAAAATTCAGTCTCCATGGAACCTAACAACATCCCTGGCTGTGCCCTACATGAACTCAGGCATGAGCCCTCAGCTCCATTAGGCACCCTATTCAACCAAAGCCTGAGTACCGGCTTCATCCCAGGCAAATTCAGAACAGCCACTGTCATCCCTCTACACAAAGGTCATGCGTCCACTAACCCAGGCATTTATAGGCCCATCAGCTAAACTAGCCTAATCTGCAAGGCCATGGCCATGGAATGCATTATCATGGACCTTATAAACAAGGACATTGGCAACCTCCAAACGCTTGAACCCACAAAGTTTGCTTTTATCAAAGGTAGATCGTGCCTGTTAAACTCAGTCACCTTGTTTGAAACAGTCACCAAAGCCATGGATGAGGGGAAGAGAGTGCACACCGCCTACCTTGACCTAGCCAAAGCCTTTGACACTATTCCTCACTTGGGCATAATAGATAAACTCTACCAGCTAGGCATCAACCCATATGTTAAAAGAAACAAAGTAATCACCAAGAACGTAAAATTTAATGAAGCTTTCGGGCACACATCCCTTCGTCAGCATCATGTGTGCCCGAAAGCTTCATTAAATTTTACATTCTTGGTGATTACTTTGTTTCTTTTGGCTTACTTAAGTGCTTTGGAAGTGTTTCTGGATCAACCCATATGTTACCAGAGAGGGTAGCTAACTGGCTCACTTATACAACCCACTCAGTCAAAATAGCAAAACCCACCTCTAGTAGTAGATCCACAATGAGTGGTGTAACCTCAAGGACTGGTCTTGGGGCCTCTACTGTTTGGGATATACTTTTTTGAGGTATAAGTCAAAGCCAGTGGTCTGTGGCTGACCGAGTTTGCAGATGACTACAAGCTGGGTGCTGTCTTAAATTCCACTAGTGATGTAAACATCCTCCTAGAGGGCCTTACCCAAACTAATGACTGGTGCCAGAAGCATGTCCTCAAACTGAATGTCAAGAAATGCATCATTATCCCCTTGGGGAAAATGGTGTCTCCACTAATTATCACATTAATAACAAAATACTAAACACACAATCAGTTGTGAGGGACTTAGGCACCCAGCTTGATCACAGCCTGACTTTTGACCAACACATTTCCTCCATTGTATGAAAGGTTTTCTATACAGCCCACTTCATAAGTAAGGGTATTTCATCCAGGAACAAGGATGTCATAATATCCATGTACTCCTCACTTATCAGACCCTTTATCGAGTGCAATGCCCCCTTCGGCATGTACTTTACCAAGCACATGCAGCAACTGGAGAGACCACAGAGGTTCCTGACCAGGAAAATCCAGGGTCTCAAGCACCTATCATACACAGATAGGATAAATGTTCTGTCCCTCTACTCAGCTTTGTACAGACTGCTCAGAGGTGACCTGTGTCTAGCATACAAGGCCATCTCAGACCCAGACTTCATGGAGTTGCTGCATATCTATAAGTCAAATTCCACTCATGCAACCACCATGCAAGGCCTCAACCTGTTCTGTGACATTAATAGAACTTGTTGGTGGGATAGGTTTGTGTCCCAAAGACTCCCCCATCTGTGGAATAGACTCCCTCTCCATGTCAAACAGAGTACCTCACTAGCCATCTTTAAGAGAAACTTGGACGACTGGATGGGAAACAGAAAATACACCCCTGGGATCCCAGCTGTGTCCCTGCTGGACAGGGGAAACAGGTGCTGACTTTGTGGTAACATGGGCAAAATTCTTGGCTAGGCTTATAAGGACCTCCAAGCCAATAGCCTAGTATCATCCTATGAAACTATGAACCTATTGTCTAAGAAAACAAAAGTCCTGCAATCAGAGAATGCAAGACACTTGTTTTTAGGGTTTTTAATTTTAGAAGCAGTTTTCTTGGAATTCAGCTCACTCTGTCTCTTCAGAGATATACTGTTCCTCCCCATTTCTTCAGTATTATTAAAGATTTTATTGTTGTTAAAAAAATGGAATGCCTCCTCCAGGAAGTTAAATATTTTAGTTTCTTCAGAAAGAAATAATTTTATATTTGCAGGAAACACCAGAGTGGCTTTAACATTGTTATTTTTAAGTTCCTTGATCGGTGATAAACAGGATTTTCTTTTACTCATTACTATACTGGAATAATCATTGTCAAATCTGACTACATGTTCACCTATTCTAATAGTTGGGCTGGACCATGCTGTTTTTAATATTTGATCTTTTGTAAGCCAGACACTATAATTGAACATGGTCATGAGTTTTCCTTCTTTGAATGCACTCTCAGGGATCTATGCGCTCTTTCACTTCCAAAGGATAAAGTTTCAGGTATATTTAAAGTTTTATGTAGTCAGGTAGTTAAGAAGTTTATTATATTGTCTCCCTCATACTTTTCAGGTCTACCATAAATTCTAATGTTATTTAGTCTCATTTTATTTTCTAAATCGTTGAGTTTTTCTATCAGACAGTTATTTTGTTTTAAAAGAAAATCAGACTGAAACTCATCTTCAGTTATTCAGCCTTCATGATCATTTAGTCTCTTCCTTACCACTGATTTGTGCATTTTGCTGTTTCATAAGCATTTCTAAATGTTCATCGTCTTTCTGGTATCTTCTTGGAAACTTTCAAGTTTAGTATGAAAACTTTCAAATCTGGTATCCAGTTTGTATATTTTAAGTAATACATCCTGCATACTAGATATTAGTGACTGGATGTCTTTTTAACACAAGAATCCTGAGTACCATTTCTTGAGTGGCTCATACTGAAGTCTGTTTCCTCTTAAACAAGCAGCTGAAATTCTGACAGAAAAGTTACAGCTTTTGGAGAACTTGAAGCTATAAATCTTTTCTCTGAGTATTAGTGAATAAAATTAACTAACAAGTATCTCCAAATTTTAATTTTTTGATTATACTTTCTCTCAGACAAAAGTTTTCAGTCACAGAGCTTTCACCAGTTGCTGTTGTCAGTTAGCCATCTTGGCCACACCCCTCCCAAACAGGCATTGTTTATAACATTTGGGTTATAATATTTTGGCTTCTTGAGGTAAAGATTGAGCTTTTGCAGGTATGCTAAACAGAACATTGCATTCTACCACAATATTTTATAAACCAGGAGTAAGACCATATCACTAGACTTCCAAAGTAGTGCAAACCCTAAGTATTTTTACTGTTCACAATCTTGGTTTTACTAAACTGGCCACCAACATAATCATTCCTGTGGATGCATAGGGGTCTATATTAGATGCTCAAAGTTACTGAACTTCGAATACGATATGATCAACACCATATCGTCAAAGTCAAGTAACATCAAACACCTAATAAAAATATTACAAAAAGTAAAAAAATAGAACTCCTTGCTTTAAGCAGGGGGACAAGCCCCCCTACACCCCCCACACCCCCTGCTACTTAAATATTCCAACCCTGAAACCACACTACATTGAAGTAATTTCCGTTTACCTCTTCAGTGTTCTGCGGTTTCACTGTTTACGTGTCGGCAATGTCAAATTCGACATTGTGAACGTTTGCGATTCTAATATGAACCCTATGCATAGTATTTCAGTAAGTCATCCAGTACTTAAACGTGCGCCCTATTTTTGTTTTTGGTCTAAAAGCAGGAACAGATTTCTAGTTCAACACGGAAGCCTGGGGTGTTAGTTCATTGATGCCGTCTGGGTAGTTGAAATTAAGGATCACCAAGGAGAGCAAACCATAATGTTACATTTTTTTAGGTCATGTGTGTTTGTGTGTGTGTGTGTGTGTGTGTGTGTGTGTGTGTGTGTGTGTGTGTGTGTGTGTGTGTGTGTGTGTGTGTGTGTGAGTGTGTGTGTGTGAGTATATGAATACATGTATATCTATAAATATATGTGTGTGTGTGTGTGTGTGTGTGTGTGTGTGTGTGTGTGTGTATATATATATATATATATATATATACACACACACACAAACAAACAGGAACAGCCTTGTTGTAACATCACTGGTTTTGGTTTTCTCAGAATTCTATATATAAATATATATCTGTCTGTATCTGTGAGGGATCTATTTATTTCATCTGGGGGTGTAAGGGCTAAAAAAGACAATGGTCTACAGATCTATATTAATTTACAAAGACTAATTGCCTGGTACACAGAATAAACCCGGATGTTTGGCACTGGTTATAGAATGGAAGTCATATTTGAGTACCACAGAAGACCACAAATGGGAAACAGACTTACAAAATTTGCCTTTTACAGTGAAATGTTTTTTGCTAAGTATATTTTGAAGGGAGATTTATGGAATGATTTCACCCAGGCATGCTATACCGTGCTCAAGGAGAACTGTGAGCTTTCTTTGAATACAATGAAATGAGCATGAATGAATGAATGTTTTTTATGCCCAATGTTGTCAAAAAAAAGTTATATTAATGACATTCCATCCCACAAAGACATGATGACACGCTATGCAAACATTAAGCATAGTTTACATTTTCCATTCAGACCACTGTTTTCTTAGCTAGGATTGTTTACTTGCATTTGTTTGTTAAAATAGAAAGCCCATTTTTTCCAAGTACAAATGAAACCAGATTTCCCTTAAAATGTCATATGGTAATTCTAAAATAAGGATGCATGGCTGTTTTCCTTACATGAATGAGTCCTCATCTGTTCTATATTCAAAAGAGGCATTACAAGACTGGATCAGATGGCTCCTAGCCACAGCTTCCTTATAACAGTACTGTCATATAAGTTTCTAAGTGAAAATTTTGATCGATTTCTCACAACTGTAACATGTTATTGATGCTGATTGTAAAGTGATTAAGCTACATATCGTTCTTAAGTGTTGGTGTAAAAATGTTGGGTGATATTCATAGTCCTATAGTTCACACTTGTAAAAGGCAAATGTGTGAATGTTGGCACTGCAGCAGTTTGTAAATGTGTGAATGGTGGCGCTGCAGCAGTTTGTAAATGTGTGAATTGTGGCACTGCAGCAGTTTGCAAGTGTGTGAATGGTGGCACTGCAGCAGTTTGTAAATGTGTGAATGGTGGCACTGCAGCAGTTTGTAAATGTGTGAATGGTGGCACTGCAGCAGTTTGTAAATGTGTGAATGGTGGCGCTGCAGCAGTTTGTAAATGTGTGAATGGTGGCGCTGCAGCAGTTTGTAAATGTGTGAATGGTGGCGCTGCAGCAGTTTGTAAATGTGTGAATGGTGGCGCTGCAGCAGTTTGTAAATGTGTGAATGGTGGCACTGCAGCAGTTTGTAAATGTGTGAATGGTGGCACTGCAGCAGTTTGTAAATGTGTGAATGGTGGCACTGCAGCAGTTTGTAAATGTGTGAATGGTGGCACTGCAGCAGTTTGTAAATGTGTGAACTGTGGATAAGCATTAGTTATTTTAGTAGTTCTCAGACCTGCAGAGGAATGTCCACTATAGTTTTTCACATCTGAATCTGAACTTAGCTAAGAAGAAAATAAATATGTGCAAAACAGGCAGAATCTTTTGAACATGTTACACTTGTTTGTAAGTTCACAAATGGTTTTATATATTACGGATTCACTAATCTGTTGAGAACTTTCACTGAAACCTTGCACTGATTATGTTTTTTCAAAACTTTTACAGGCTTTAACTTCACTTTGAGAGTGTCCTTATATCAACAACCTGTTTTTGCTTTTATGCATTAGGAAAGTGGGAAGATAGGCCAGTCGGAAAAAGGATACAAAGCAGACATAAAAACAGAAAATGAGTGGGGTTCCATTGGTTTAGTCGGCAAGGAGTTTGGTCGACGTCTGTTTAATCAAACACATTTGGTCAACTATATAGATAGTCGACAGGTGTGTGAAATTGACAATCTCTGGGTAGGGCAATATTCCCTTTCTTTGGGATCAACATTTTTATGCATTATCATATATCTTATATCTGAGGCCTGTTGTATATATAGACATTTATAGAGCATTCCTATATAGCCACACTTGAATCATTCCTATTTCAGCTTTCCATTCTCTTCATGTTACATAATTGATATTCTATTAGATTCCGTCATATTATTTTATATTTGTTTTATATTTGTTTTAGGTCATAGATGTGTATTTATAGTATTTCCTTTTTGTATTATTATGAATTAACCCTCTTAAACCTTTTAAATGCATTTTAGAAGTACGTTACGAGGATGTTTGTGTCTTTATGTAAATGAACTAGAGTCTAAGTCAATTAACTATGTCATGTGCACCAATGAACTTCTTCCACTGTATATTTAAATGATTTGTCTTTAATGGCAGTTGTTGAAGTTTTGAAAAAGCCCTTTGGTGAAAGCGCTTAACTCTAGCTAGCTATTAAAGTTCTCGTTTGGATTATATTTTGTGCGTTTCTTTTTGGGTTGAAGAACCAGCTATACCTGCTTTGTTTCGCAGCACATTACCTCTATGAGCTGAAAAAGCTGTTTTACATTGGAAACGGAAGTTTGCTGTTTTTGCTACTCTACATTGGGAACTGAAGTTTTTACAGCTAAGCCGTTTCGCTCCTTTTTGTGGTTAATTTATTTACTATACTCTGCTTTTGGAAATAGGAGCGTTTACCTTCTACTGCAAGTCACTTGTTGTTTAAATTTATACTATAGTCTAACAAATTAAACAAGAAATATATTTAAAACAATCAGGAAGGTGAATCAAAGAACATGTGCAGTTATGTATAGTTCTAAAAATGTTTGCACAGAAGCCCATAGCTTGAAAACAATCCAATGACCAAGGTACACTTAATCTACCACTGGCCGGGTACATTTTCAATAAGTATGAATTTCAATGTATTTTCAATGAATATGAGCTTCAAGGGAAGAGACATTTACTATTGCTCATGCTAAGTTTGTTTTTAATGTGCAACTGTTTTGTTTTGTTTAACAAATGCCCATCAGTGTCTGTGCTTTAAAATTTGAAAGCAGTGCTACTGGTGCAACAGGTACAATGCTTGTCTTTGGTGCAGAAATCTATGAGTTCTATTATCTCACCGGCATTGCTGACATTGCAGTGCAGTATGGGGGGGGGGATTGCTGCACTCCTATGCTTGTCATCCTTCAGAAGAGACATTAAACTGAGGCCCAATCTGCCTCAGTGGTGGTAGCTCAGGTGGATGTAAAAGATCCCATGGTACTTATTTAAAAGAGTGGGGGGAGTTCTGCCCAAATTTCCCCTAGTAGTATAAATATCAACTTAAGTCTTCTCTGAAAAGGGGCTACTATCCTAGTGGGACTAATGTAGTCAGCAAAAGATAAATAGGTTAAACCCCAGATTCATGAAACCTCTGTGTAAGACTTAATATGTCTTACTCGGAGGCTGCAGTTGAATGGTATGACGTCAGCATGCCATGAATATTCATGAGGGCATGCTGACTCATCCGTAACTCTTACATGGACTAAGCAGGAAAGCAGGGGGCATGTCCGACTGCCGAGCAGTCTAAAAGTCCACGCCCCTGCAAGGTTTTAAAAAGCATAATGTCAACAGACAAGCGCGAGTTCGCTCAAATGTACTTGTACCAAACACCACACTCCCTGACACTGTAAACCCCCATCACAGTTATAAAATGTAAAATATTAATTTTATTTTTTTTAAATCCATGATATAGCTGCCCATATTTGCGCTTGTTTGCGCGGGTGTGCCCATTGCTTAACCACAGTTAGCAATTGTGACATTGAAGAGCATATAAGAACTACTTATGCAAATCAAGCCAAATAGCAGTAGCATAATGGTAGAGCGTATGCACAAAGAGGAGACATTTACGGTTCGAGTCCCACCACTCCCCTTCTTATTTATGTTTTAAATCAGTATTTGAAATAATACCAGACATATATGATTAAAATATTATTAAAAGCAGTGAAATGGCCAATGTATCAGTGAACAAAATATATATTTTTAAAGGATCCAGATATATAATAGCTTGCTGTTAAGCAGCGCTTTACCCAGCTAAACAGAGGTGCCCATAGTTTAATAGCACTTTATCCAGCTAAACAGAGGTGCCCATAGTTTAATAGCACTTTACCCAGCTAAACAGAGTTGCCCATAGTTTAAAAGCACTTTACCCAGCGCAATAGAGTTGCCCAAAGTTTAAAAGCGCTTTACCCAGCGCAGTGTGTTTGTGCGGACGTGCGCGCCGTACCAACCAGGGCACTGTAGAGCACCGGGGAGCAACGTAGAGCTAAGTTACTTAAATGCAGCCACACCCCCTAGCCTGTCTATACAGTAATAAAATAAAACAATGACAAGGTTCGAACCCAGGACCCTGTGCATCATAATCAAAGCAGAGAACCACTAAGCCATGACAGCATAGGGGAAATAGCCACTATTAACATACATATACTTAGAAATGGTAGACTAACGATTACTAAGCAGGTCTGCAGTCAGCTTAGAATTCTTAAAAACGGCCAATCACAAAAAAGTGCAGGAAATGCGGCATATTTAAGCCCCATAGGCGGGAATACTCACCATAACTGATTGTAGCTCACATTTGCAGTAAGAATGGCAGGTGCAGGAGAGGGTTCACACTTCCTAGCGCAGCGTTGGGGCATCGAGGAGTCGAAATACATGGTAGGAATCAAAAGCACCAAAGGCTTAGCAGAATACTTTGAACAGACAATTTATTAAGTTAGCGCTTTTGGAAACAAACTGTGTTTTTCCTTCTTCAGAAAAGGTACAACCATTTTGAAATGCCTATAAATGGCACATAAAATGACAATTAACTAATTATTAAAACTAATTAACTAGTTTTAAAGTGACAGGTCCAACTTAGCAAACTTTTACAACACAATAAGTTGAAACTTAAACAAATGCACTTAGGTCACAGAATCCAAGCTACCACTTCATAAAACATGTAACAATAATAATAATTGTTAATGTAAAAAATAAAACTAATAAAAATTGTTGTTACACAACTCCTATAAAAAATACTTATTGAAACATTAAAAACTAATATCCTAATAGTCCTGGTAATTTAAATACGCTAAAGGCTCACAACACAACACAGTTTGTTTCCGAAAGCGCTAACTTAATAAATTGTCTGTTCAAAGTATTCTGCTAAGCCTTTGGTGCTTTTGATTCCTAGTTTGTTTGTTTGCCTTTTTGTGTAGTCGAAATACATGGTTTGGCTCCTTATCCCCGTCATGAGTCCAGACTCCTGCAGGGCCAGTTCCAAGGGACGGAATACAAGGCTGAGGCTTGGAACCGGTTAGTTCATGACCTCACCAGTGCCACAGGCATTCCTCACACCGGTGAGCAGGTCCATCACCACCATGCAGACCTGAAGAGACGGAAGGAGGACCGCTTGAACCAATGGATCCAGGAGGCCCATGGGATGCAGGATGCCCCAAGACTGAGTATGTAGCCATGGAATGCAGTATGTAAGAATTGATAATTGAGTTGGTATAACTGATAGGTATGTCTCAATATCTCTTCATTTACTTTACAGCTGCAGGTGACCATGCTGCGAATCAACAAGCCTATGCTGATAGGCTGCAAAGGCTGCGTCACCAGGCAGGTTAGTGATTCTTTTGCATGTTTTGTTATATAAAATAGGGGAGAGAGCATGAAATAAAGTGTTGTAGTAGAATAATACAGCCATAAAATGGCCTGAATAAGTCCTCTGCATGTACTGTTATACAACAATTCATGGAGCTAGAAAAAGAGCATAGTAACCCATTAAGAAAGGTAACATATGTCTGGAATAAAATCTCTGCAGGTACTGTTATATAACATAAGTGACTGAGCCTGAAAAAGTGTGTTCTAACCCATTAATAAAGGTCTAATCTGTCTTGAATATGTCTTCCATATGCACTGTTACAATAAATAAAGGTGTGAGTCTGTGGAAAAGTGTGTAATGTCAGTAATAAAGGTTTAAAACCCGGAGTGTGTGTGTCATTTAGTTTGAATTGTTGTTGTACCCTTGCATTATACAAATAGTACTGTTTTAAAAAGTGCCTGCAACCCAGAGTTCTGCAGTCCCATCTAAAGTGGGTGTTGGAAGTGCTAGTAGCTGTGAAGCATATACACAGTCCTCAACAGTCAGTTACTGGCTGGCATGCATAACTAAATCTTGCACATGAATAGCATGCTAATATGTTCCCCAGCAATGTGAGTGTGCTTCCATAAATGCAGGGTTCTGTACAAATTGAAGTGAAAATGTCATGTGAAAACATCCAATGTAGATAAAGAAATATAAAAGCAATCATGAAATAAGTAGCAGTAACATCAGCATCTTGGATAGTTAGTCAGATATAGGTCAAGTATATATTGAACTAGCCAAACCAATTACACAACCTAATGCATGGTGGCAAGTGTAATAATACATGTAGGGAATATACAGTTGCAGTCACTAGGAATGTAGTGTAGAGTAAAAGTAATTATAACATGTTAACTGAGGTTCTTTTCTACACCCTACTGTTTGTGCATAAACCATGCAGTTTCACACCTCAGTGGGTATGTGTAATCTTAAATATTTTTTGGGACATATGTCCTATTGTTTTATAAATATATGCATTCATGTTGATGCATGTGCTCTGTTCAAACACTATGTTCATGGTGGCCTGTTGCTGCCACACATCCCTGCATGCTGTTGGAATATCCACTGTTGTTCAATATATGCATGTGTTATGCTTGCTGTTCAACTGTTGGAACATTGGTGCACTGGGTTAATGGGAATATTACTGCATGCTGTTACAACTAATCTGGAATGCTGTTGTTTATGTTGTAATTAAACACACCTAATCACAGAACGTATGGGAAGGTCGGTCCCAGCGGACCCACCTTTCCCTCCTCAGTTGGCGAGTGCACCTGGCACCAGCAGCTCTGGTGCCCAGCCCAGGCTCCCCTCCTCCATTGGTCCTATGCCACCTTTGGATGGAAGCACTGCAGGGGCTGGGGCACGTCCCCCCCGTGCAAGCATGGGCGGAGAAGGGCCACCTGTCACCCTTCGAAGGGTCCGGGCTGTGGTGCGTAGGGAAATCCAGTGTTCAGTCGCTGATCCCCTACACCAGCTCGTGGTGAGAGTGGAGCATCTCTCGGGTGAGCCTGCCCATCTACTCAGCCCCCAGCACAGCCACCCTCGGGGCTATGAAGGTGCAGTGGTGACTGCCCATGGGTGGGGATTTCAGTTCCACTGTTACCATCTGTGGGCTCATGGGCTTGCGATTTCCTAACAACCTTCCCCGTCAGTTGTGTTCACCCACCCCATGTGTCAAATACCACCCCTGTATGTGTCTTGTTTGTCTTGTCTGTTTACCTCCCCAACCTACCTCCCCAAATATACCTACATCCCCAACCTCACATTCCACTCTCACCTGAAAAAAAAAATAAAAAAAGTGCAATCTGTTCCCACAAAAGAATTACGCCCCAAACATAGCTGCCCATTTCGCACACATGTCCGCCAGACATGTAAACTGATAATTATAATTGGCACTACAACATACTCTGTTGTCCTCACCCCTCCCTCAGGGGTGGTTGCAAATTTCACACCAAATTATGAACATATGCACAGCTGTTGCTGGTAAAAGAAATGGGCAGCTATGGGCCTTCCCTACACCCTTCCTGCACATCCCAGCTGATTTCCCTACTGTCTTTCCCTCTTTGCTCCCCCTTTTTCACCACTTTACTATCTCCCCATTTTATTTTCTTTCAAAGAAATTAGCGCGGGGGTTAGCAGGAGTAAGCACTTTTAAGCAGTAGTAAGCGGGGGTGTGTGAGTGTGCGCATGTGTGCGCTTAGCTAAGTATTGCTAAGCATCACGCAAACCCACGCAAACCCACTTACAACTGCTTAAAAGTGCCTTAGCCACTCTGTATGACAGGGCCCTTGTACTGCTCAGCATAAAAATAAAATATCCCTGTCAGTCTCGAACCCCAGACCTTGACCTCACCAGACTGCATGAAGTACCACTAAGCCAAAGCAGATATAAAAGAGCTTTGTGCTGAAAGAAATATATCATGCATTACAATGAGTGAATGTAAAGGGAAAATAGGAAGGCCATAACACAAAGCTTGTTCTGTGGATCTTTACCAGCAATTGTTGTGGAATTGCATTACATGAATGTGATAAGAGAAGCAGCCATGCTAGTAGTGAATAATGTTACAGTAGCACCTTACAAACCCCACACAGTATCAGAGCAGGATAAACATTGGCATATTTGAATAGGTCAGAGGCCACACCTCCCAACTGTGACTGATTTACAGGGATGTCCCTGATTTGCAAACAAATGTTAGCTGTGCCCCTCTGACTCCCTGTGAAATGTGCTAACAGTATGCAGAATGGTGAGGAATCCCACTTAATGATAAATGTCGATAAGTGAGAGTAGACACTGCTTGCACATCAGAAATGGTGTTGTAATACATATGCTCCGAATACCCTAAAGTCTCAACTGCAAAATATCTGAAATATATCACAGGTGTATCCCAGTGATATGTAGCTTTCCCTGAGGCTGTTCAAATATATACCTGTGAGTATTTGAGGCCTGGAAGTGTCAGAAACACACAGGCATATCAGCCTGTCTGCTGTTACACACTCTGCGAATAGCTGTAGAATGAATTCAACAAGCATGCCCTTATGTAGGAGTACAATACAGAAATATCAAAGGATGTAGCCATGTACTGCTAGCAACCACCTGTGACAATGCCATTGTTCAGGTGCTGAAAAGACTGGTGTGGTGCACAGTCAATGAATACTAGGCTAACCTCTGTCTACCATCTGGATATGTCCACAGGTGGGAGCTACTCAGACAGATTACTAGCCTTTATAGACTTACAGGTACAGAGCAACTCTGCATGTTCAGCAAGATAAACATCACACGATAATAAATAATGCACTCTGCAGTTTTGCACCCCTACCCAAAGGTACTATATGCCCGTGTAGTCAGGCACAACCAAGGGAGTAGGTAGGCATACACAGTACAGAAATATGTCCAGTTGTCCTGAGCAGACTGTGCTAATGTCAACACAAACCACAAACTGTTCAGAAGTGAGTAACATACTAATGACAGTATAGCAGATCACAAACAGTGCTTGTGCCTGATATTCATAATTGGTAGTACAACATACTTAGTTGTCCTCACCCCTCTCTCAGGGGTGGAAGGTTTTAAATATCCCACCTAATGTATTGCATATGCACAACTGTTGCTGGTAAAGAAATGGGCAGCTATGGACCTTCTCCACACCCATTGTGTATATCCCAAGCTGGTTTCCCTACTGTCTTCTCCTCTTTGTGCACCCTTTATAACCACATTCCCATCTCCCCATTTACTTTTCTGTCAAAGAAATGAGCGCGGGGGTTAGTGGGAGTGAGCACTTGTAAACAGTAGTAAGCGTGTTTGCACCAGTGTGTGCATATGTGCGCTTAGCTTATCATTGCTAAGATATGATAAGCTACGCCAAGCTTAGCTTAGTATTGCTAACACAAAATAAGCTAAACTAAGCTTAGCTTAGCATCGCTAAGCGTCGCGCAAACCCACGCAAACCCGCTTACAACTGCTTAAAAGTGCCTTAGTCACTCTGTATGACAAGGCCCTTGTACTGCTTAGCAGCAAAATAAAATACCATTGTCAGTCTCAAACCCCACACCTTGGACTCACCAGTCTGCATGATGTACCACTAAGCCACAGCAGATATACAATAACTTGGTGCTGAAAGAAATATAACATGCAATACAAGGAGTGAATGTAAAGGGAAAATAGGAAAGCCATAGGAATACATTGCAATAAAGAAATATAACATGCATTACAAGGAGTGAATGTAAAGGGAAAATAGGAAAGCCATAGGAATACATTGCAATAAAGAAATATAACATGCATTACAAGGAGTGAATGTAAAGGGAAATAGGAAAGCCATAGGAATACATTGTAATAACTACTGTTGTATGCCAGTTAATTCCCTAATTCCAAAAGAAAGTACATACTCCCATGTATCCAGTGTTAGCATTAGGAGGTGTGAGCAAACTTACATACTGAGAAGAGTGTACTGGAAGAAGCAACAGTCAGGTTTCAGTACAACATGTATTTCACTGGCTACAACCCAGCTTCAGATATGAGACATATACCAACCTTCTGACTGACACAACAGTGTCCACAGCAAACAAGCATGGTCCCCACCTTGCAAAACTGAAAGGCCTACGCCTACTTAACCTATCATTTTATAGCAGTGTCCTGAAATCATAGTGAGAACTGCAATTACCACACAGCAGGCTGCATGTAATTACTAAATGGTGGGCACCAATTGGTGCAGAGGCCATCACATGCACATGTGCAGATACCTACAAAAGAAGCCTGTACTTGCTGTCCACACATGCAATAATATCATTGCAGCAACTGGAGAGAAAGAGAGCAAGAGAGACAGACAGAGACAGACAGACAGACAAACAAACAGAGGCAGTTGGAGACACCAAACAAAAAAAAAAAAAGAAAAAAAACATGTCAACAGGTACAACAGACAGAGGTGAGAAATACAAAGGTAAGGTATGTAACAGAGATGTATTTGCTGGCATCCGAATGATGTGTCTGAAGGGTACTCTACATACTGTGAACCCTCCATATGTGGTAGCAGTCCGTATCTATATGTATATGCAGATGTGCATAGGGCAAGGGACATACTGCAACTGTTTGTGAAGGCTGGACATATATATGTAGTTGAAGGTTGCTATGTGCACATATCTATGTAGGTTGTAGTTCATAGGTTCATAGGTTCATACTAGGCTATCTGCCCGAGGGCATTTATAAGCCTAGCCCATAGTTTTGTGGCTTACGCCACCCCTTTAGTTTGGAGAAACTATGCCCATTATTTTGCTGTCCCTCTGTCGAGCAGTGACACTGAGGTAACCCCTGGGGTGTATCTGCGATCTCCCATCCATTGGTCAAGATTCCTCTTGAACAAGGCCAGCGAGGTGCTCTGCCTCACATAAACCGGGATTTTGTTCCACAGCATAGGGAGTCTTTGGGTGATGAATCTATCCCTCCAGCACATCCTATTAATAACCGTGTCGAGGTTTAAGTCTCCGCCCTTGTGGCTCTGAGGGATCTAGATTTTTGAGATGAAGCATGTTCATCAAATCTGGGTTTGACATGGCCTTGTATGTCAGGCATAGGTCACCTCTGAGCAAGCGGTAAGCAACTGAATATAACTGGAGTTCTTTCAGTCGGGCAGCATAAGACAGATTTTTGAGACCCTTTATCCTTTTGGTGAGGAACTTTGTGGCCTCACCAGCTGCTGCAAGTGTCGGGTCAGATACATTCCGAATGGGGCATTGTACTCGATCATTGGTCTGATGAGTGATGAGTATAGGGAGACTATGACTTCCCTTGATCTAGATGTGAATCCCTTCATGATAAGGTGGGCAATGTAGAAGGTCTTCCTAACTACTTTAGCAATATGAGTGTCGAATGAAAGGCTACTGTCAACCTGGGTTCCCAGGTCCCTAATAACTTCTTCTGTGTTCAGGGGATTGCCACCTATATGGTAGCTAGGGGTAACCTTATTTTTCCCGAAGGGTATGAGTATGCATTTCTTGGCATTTAACTTTAGGCCATGGCTCTGGCACCAGTTATCCGTTTCTGGGAGACCCTTCTGAAGGATATCTGTGTCGGATGTGTTTTCAACTACGGCGCCCAGTTTGCAGTCATCTGCAAACTTTGTCAGCCATAACCCTCCTGTGTTTGCTTGTACTTCAGAAAAGTAGATGCCAAACAAGAGTGGGCCCAGGACTGAGCCCTGTGGGACACCACTTGTGACAGGCTTTGAGTCTGACATGGCGCCAGCAACTCTGACCCTGTGGGTTCTGTCACTCAGCCAGTTTGCAACCCATCTTGTAATGTATGGGTTTACATTTAAGTTGATGAGTTTTTCAATGATACCCGAGTGAGGTATTGTATCAAAAGCCTTCGCCAGGTCTAGGTAGGCTGTATGGACTGCCTTTCCTCGTCAATGGCCTTGGTGACTGTTTCGAAAAAGTCAACCAAGTTTAGAAGGCATGATCTGCCTTTGACAAAGCCAAACTGGGTTGGATCCAAAGTCTGCAAGTTCCCTATGTCTTTATTTATGAGATCCATTATGATCCTCTCCATGGCTTTGCAGATAAGGCTTGTCAAGCTAATGGGACGGTAATTTCCAGGGTCGGTGGAGGCACTGCCTTTGTGGAGTGGGACCACACTTGCTGTGCGCCACTCCCTGGGTACGTATCCGGAGGTGAGACTAAGATTAAACAGCTGTCCTAACTGTGGGTTTAATTCCTCATTGAGTTCATGGAGCACACAGCCGGGGACACCATCAGGTCCCATGGATGCTGTGTTCTTTGCCTTGGAGAGAGTAATTCTCACCTGGGCGTTAGAGATGTTTGGGGGGCTACAATCATTTGGTATAGATATCTCTCCTTTAGGGGGGAAGGGGGGGAGTTTGCACTGAACCTTTCAGCCAGTATGTTGGCAATGTCTGTAGGATCAGTAATCTTCACATCATTTTGAACTAATTCTGAGCATATCTGGGAGTTTCCTCCTAGGTTTCTGACATAGCTAAAGAATGCCTTATGGTTGTCTTTAGAGTCCTTAGCTATTTTTTTCTCAAAATTAGCTTTGGATGATTTTATGAGAGCTCTTAGCTTTTTACTTATAGTGATCAGCGGTGTCTTACCTTTTAAGGATTTTGCTCTATCTTGTAGTAGCTTTCTCCTTTTGTTGTAGAGTTTGTTTATGGCTGGGGTCCACCAGACTGGACGCTTGCCTTTGGTACAAAGAGTCTTTGTTTTGCTTGGGATTGCCTGATCCATGCAGCCCTGCAGGTGCTGGTAGAAGGCATTTGTAAGTGATTCAGCGGTTTGAGTAATGTTAACCGCCGGCTCAGGGGCTCAGTAGTGTGTGGCATTGAAAACAAAAAGCAGTGCAGGTATATGTCATGTGGTGGTTAAATGCTGTGGGACTGAGTTACAGCCAGTGAGGTCTGCTACAGCTATACGGCCTGAGGACAGCGAAATGCATTCTGCATAACACTGTGCAATATTATTACATAATCGTATGTCTCACAACTGTTTCATAATTGATATTCCCACCATGAAAGTTGGTCAGTATATGTGCCTATATGTGCATATATATGTATAGCAATGGATGTTTACAAGTATGTGGATATATATATATATATATATATATATATATATATATATATATATATATATATATATATGGGTCTACTTCTATTCGCTGATAACTATATATATATATATATATATATATATATATATATATATATATATATATATCTGTATACATATATATATATGCATATATACATATATAGATATATATAGATATATAGATATATACATATATAGATACATACATATATAGATATGTAGATATATACATATATATAGAGATATATAGATATATACAGATATATATGGATATATATGGATATATATAGATATGTGTATATATGTATATATATATATATATATATATATATATATATATATATATATATATATATATATATATATATATATATATATATATATATATATATATATATATATATATATATTCATAAATATATATATATATATATCTATAGTGAGAGAGGGAGACACGGGGTCAGATGTATTGCAACAGGTGCCTGGTGACCAAGGCATGGACTGAACACCAGTGTTGATACTGCAGTGCCATACCCCATTCCAAAACACTTTACCGACTAACCACCAGATAGGTGGTTGCCTGCCTAACACTGAAGGTGTCGGAAGGGAACATGGGACACAGGTGGACAGTAGCCTCCCCTTTGATATTCACAGTGCCCCTCTAGTCTTGTAATCTGTCTATGTGGTACGTGTCATCACAAACGTGTCATGTACGGAAATATAGGTCAGTGTTCCCCTGTACTCATCACAATGCCCCATGTGGTATGTACCTCACATGACAACTACAGCAAGTGGAAAGGCCACAGACATACCTCACAAAGAGTAATACTGCCCTCAAACACATACCCTGTGCAGACTGACTCACATAACCACAGCTACAGTGCATTGCATACCGGCCACCCAGAGGTTACCTCTGCCGAACATACAGAGGTATGTCACACCCATAGCAGTCAGACAACCACCATGTCAACACCTCACAATCCCACCGGGCTACACAGCCTAGGTCCTTAATCCCTGCCACCTCACTAAACAGCACATGCTGGAGGGATAGGCTCCTATTGGCAAATATGCCATACTCTGGAGTAAACCACCCAGCATTAACAAACAAGGCTCCTCAGTAGCAGATGTCATACATACCCCTGATGATTGTCTGGGGGATAGGTAACACGCCCTGGGTATCACCTCTGTGTATCCGGTTGACAGGAGCAAGTGAAATCAAATTACATGTGTGTCAAAGGCCAGGGTAGCATATGGTTAGGCTGCTGTAGGCCCTAGGGCCAATAGAGTATTACCTACCTATGACACAATGCACACTCACAAATGTACTCAGTGCAATACCTGCTATGTGAGGTGGAATGAGTGTGACAGTGAATGTGTGCAAGGTCTGTAATGGTGTGATAGCTTAGTGTGAGGTAGCTTCTGTCATGGTCGTTTGTGTCCTAGGTGTGACATCAGTGAAAGATGTGTCAGTTATTGGGATGCAGACATAGTAGGATGGCATATGTTGTGACATAATTCCTTGTGTACGACTGCGATGTCCCATCGTAGGCTGAAGCAATACATGTATGCTCAGTAAGTGGTACTGCTGGTGAATCCAGCTGACATTTGAACTGTTGTACTACCTGAAGCTGTAAACCTAAACAGCACAGTATGGTGTATGTTCACATTCCCTAGTAACACTGTCTTGTGTGTTTCCTGTAGTCTGCACAGATTACATACCTCAGGCATAGGTATCTGTAAGTAGGGGCACACAGTACTGTAAGGTACACAGGAAATGCTCATCTGTGTCAGTATACATTTGTGTGTTTTATGAATGTCTGATGTGTGTGTAATGATGCCTGTACCATGTCCGCAATCACATGTGTGTTGCAGGGTTTGTGTGTGTACCTAGCGACATGTATACTCTGTTACAGCAGTATGCCAACTATATTAACAACTGTGCACATATGTTAGGTAGGGGTATGGCATCAACGACTAGGGTGGGTTACTGGTAATACTGTAACTGTACTTCACATTCATTGCAATGGATGACATATTTCTTCATGCATTAGCTTGATATGTACCCCCATGGCGAGGCTGTGCATTGGATCCCAAACAGTGTGCCAAGTACTGGTGTATACTGGTTTGTTATATGGAGTGTGCAGGCACGGTCAGCCAGTTGTGGGCTGAGCACTGATATGTGGTATTGAATGTGTGTATCTTCTGACAGACGAACAGATGCTATATATGGCAGTTAACTGATATCTGTACTGTATAATGTTAAGTGTGCCACATGACTTGCTCACACATATCGTTTACTTGTCTTCCAGGCTTATGGCTCATCAAAGGAATCCCTCCTACACAGCCACAGAGGAACAGGAAATACACCACAGCCTGGTTCAGCACTATACCCTGCTGTTTTCCAGGGCCAGCCAACACCAGCATGAGCGTACTGCACTGTGGCAAGATCTTGTTCGTCAGGTAAATGACATAGGCATGCATAACCGGACATATGAGCAGGTACACCATCACTGCAGTAATTTAATTAGACATGTCCGGCGGCGTGCGTCTGATATCCATAAACAACAGCTTGCCACAGGTGGTGGGGTAGCCATACATCCCCCCTCACCAGAGTGGCAGAACTGCTCCTAAGTGTGGTGGCTCCTGGCCTACAGCAGCAACAACATCACACATGTGTCATCATGGAGGCCGGAGCCACCCAGCATGGTGACATGGAGCATACAGGTAACATGCCCTAGCTGTAGACTACTATTACCTGTATTGTTAGATTATGCATATGTGAGATGTGTACTCTGTTTAGCAGTTGTGCTGCCTATTGTGTGCAATACTGATATTTTGAATAGTATCTGTACACCTATGCCTGTTGTTCTACTGTAGTTTAGCACACTCACAGTAGCAATGCCACTGTGTCATATTCTTGTAGGTCCCTCTGGTGTGACAGCAGGGCAGACGATACATGCTGGTGAGTGTGTTAACACTGTAAAATTGGTATTGAAATGTGCATGTCATAGGTGAGGTGTAGGCCATGTACATATAACTCACCTATGCATAATGCATGCTGTGCATGTTTGCTGTGAGACGTTAAACATCTCAGTAAAGTCAGTAGCTGCCTCAATCACATGCAATGCACAGAGCATCAGACACAAATGTGGCAACACTGTACTGCACATTGGATAGGCATAGCTGACACACATGTACACAACATAACATATTTGTCATACGCAGTACACCTCAACATGCTACACATAGTGTAACTGGACACCCGCTGCCAGGTCACACTTCAGTATCCCACATGTCATCCACACACCACACATAATATACCTGAGGGGTAGGGGTCTAGCATGGGGCTGTGCAACACTCTTCAACACATAACACAGTCATGTTAGTCAATGCTCCCTATTGGGAACCTCACACACCCTTGTGCAACATGGCTGTGTAATTGTGAACTTAGCCATGGCACTACGGTTCAGGTACAGCATGCTAGGCGGTGGTCTAGCACACTTTAGTGGCCTTGAGTGACCACATGATGCATGATGATGATGGCCAATGGTACTACACCCCATACAGTTACAGTGACCACAGTACTACACATAGCTGTCATTACTTTGCACCTCCATGTTGTGTGTGTGCACACATATGCACCTATAAACATTATGCATAGCATGTTGTGTGTGTGCAAACATATGCAACTATACACAATATGCATAGCAGTCGCATTATGTACAAAGTGACACATATTTGTCCTGGAATGCTATTGAGTATATAGGTCACATGACACACATTGGGTATGTGTGATGTTTAATGTTGCAGTCATGTACCCTGCAATGTCATGGCTGGCACTGGCATATCTGGAATATGACCCACACTCACCATAACCACTGTACAATGCCATGTCCAGGATTGATATTCCATCACATATACATGCACCACTCATCCCGTGTGTGTACATAGCATGCATGTGCTACACCTGTGTACACAATTATCTGCTACAGACACAGACTCTGCAATCAGACATGGAAATCCATGTGACACACAGATAACACATGCAGCCATGGTATGTATACCTGTGAGTGATGGTGCACAGGACATTGCAGAGCTTATAATACTTGCACAGAAATGTCGTGTCCTTGTACACATTGTGTTCCAGGGTGTAGGTAATCACTGAACATGTACACACATGCACCACAGGCATGTACACTGTCATTAACTATGGCTGTCTACACTCACACTGCATGGACTTGATCAACACTTATTCTGCATGCTGACATGTGTGATGTGACTGTTTGCCTTGTGATACTGTCACCCACCTTCAACCAGTATTGAGGATGTTATGGATTGCTGTTGTGTGTGTGTATCTGCTGTAGTGAGGAGTGTGCATGTGTTCCTGTATGCATGTGTGCATGTGTTCATGTGTGCATGTGTGTATGTGTGCATGTGTTCCTGTGTGCATGTGTCCCTGTGTGCATATGTTCATGTGTGCATGTGTTCACGTGTTCATGTGTGCATTTGTTCAAGTGTTCATGTGTGCATGTGCTCATGTGTGCATGTGTCCATGTGTTCATGTGTCCATGTGTCCATGTGTGCATGTGTGCATGTGTGCATGTGTTCATGTGTGCATGTGTGCATGTGTGCATGTGCAGACCATAAAGTGTGTTTCCTGTCTTCCTCTCACAGGTTCTGAGTTAGGGGTTGGCGAAAGCAGCAGGCATCCTGAAGCCACTGCCACGAATAGTGGTGATGATGACACATGTATTTTGGCACAGGAAGATTTGACAGGGTCTGTCATTGGTCCGCCAATCGACAGTACACAGCATTCAACCCCATCTATGCACACACTCATACTGTCAATACATCCCTCACCACCAATGGCCATAGGCGAGGGACAGCCTACAGTTGACATTGACCAGGAAAGTGTGGTACCCATGGCACTTGCATCCCCTCACAGCAGCCATAGCCATAGACCCAGAACAGTACCACATAGGTGGAGGTCCAGGGGTTCTCGGGGGAGCACCACTGGTTGTATTGCCCCTGACAGGCATGTCCTCACAGGTCTTATGATGACCAGTATGTTCCGGGCTGTAATGCAGGCTCAGGCACGTATGGAATGGTACACCAGGCAGGGACTTAGGGTGCAGAGGGCACATTACACCGCTATCAATGACAGCATCCGTTACCTTGCCGGTGCCATCCGGACTTACACTGAGGTCATTGAAAGACGTTGGGGGGAGACATTAGATGCCCTCCACAACATGTCTTCCATGAGCCAGGACCGTGCAGGACGGTTGTGATGTAGACGCGGATGCATGCCAGCAACAGCAACAGCTGGCAGTGGTCGCGGACAGCCCACAGTTCACAGCCGCTCCCGTAGTGGCAGTACCAGCCCCAGCAATGCTGGGGCTGGCCTGTCCATTGACAGTCCCAGTAGACCACGTGCACATGGCTCTGGCCAGTCCCAGCAGGGACATGGGTCCAGTCATCATACCTCTGCCTCTGATGACAGTACCCAGTCAGAGTTGGTACCCAATACTGTCCGTAGCACCCCCGCCAGGCACAGGAACTGTGTACGTGGCCGGAGACAGTGATCTGTACTGCCTAGCAGGTACAGTCTGTGGCTGTCCCACAAACTACCGTATATGGCAGCCACATGGTGGAGCTGTGTGCATGCAGACACACACACATTAACCAAACAACTAGGGCTCACACATACACACACACATTACATCAACAATGGCCCATGCTGTACTGTTGTCCCTCACACACACACACACACACACACACACACACACACACACACACACACACACACACACACACACACACACAGACATGTCAATTGGATGGGTCAATGTCAGGCTCTGGCAAACAACAAAACGCCCTGTGCATATGATGATACCTGTGTCACCTCCTGTCATCTGCATCATTGATGGAGGGACAGGGTAACATGGTGCTGATGCACAGGGTGACACTATAGCAGTGTAGCAATAATAGCAAGTTGTCAACAAGGAAGTGTAACGACATCTTTGTAGGTATCAAACCCGACTAGAGAATCAAATGAAATGGGACAACACACTGCCTCTGCTAGTATACAGTACGAGTGAAACTGGACCCGGGCAAGTAAAAAAAGATTTTATTTTATGAATACATACAACTGGAACAATTGGTTAAGCGCTTTCATCTGTGAAATACAGACTTCCTCAGAACAGCAATTCAAACATCCTTCTACAGATTTAAAAACTTTTTGGTGCCAAAAACAATTAATTAAGCAACCAAGCGGCTTATTTAAAGTGCCAATACATAAAAATTTTTCATGAGTATTACGTAAATATAAAAATGCATAACAGCAGTGTACCCATCTAATACATCATAAATAATTCATAATTGCTTATAAAACTGGACTATAACCCAATAAATAATACAATTAATAAAATTAATAAAATTGTAACCTCAATGAATATCAATAAATATCTTTAACATTTTAAAAATTAACTTGAAAAATAATAAACAAAGTTATGTAAGTTGCTATATTGTTCTAATTGATATGTACTCATTTATACCCAGTAACTTAGTTGCATTTGTTTAAATTTGCCAAACACATTCCCTCTTACTTAGCTGGGCTTTGTAATTTCCTCCCCTAGGTGAGATGTATATTTGATCAATTATAGCGAATTTGAACTTGTGTGTCTCACCATACTTACTAATATGTCTGGATAAAGCATTATTCTTATCCTTCACTCTAATCTTATATAAATGTTCATAAATGCGCTTCCTGAGCTGTCTCTCAGTTTTTCCTATATAGAAGACTGTACATGACTCACACTTAGCTAGATAAATTATATTCTACTATTGCAATTTCCCTTCTTAAAAACCACATAGGTCTTATTAATATCATCCAGCCTTATTCCTGCCACTTCATTAATAGTAGAACACTGCTTACAAGCCCCACATTTTTTAGTGTGCGAATCACCTACCACACTATAACGAGCCTGTCTATTTAATAAGTTCTTAATATTCAAACCCATTTTGAACACAAAACTAGTTTTTTTCCTAGTATTTCCATTAATTCATCATCCATAATAAGATTGTTCCAACAATTTTCTATGATATTTTTGACACCTGTCACAAAAGGGGAGTATGTTAATACACATACCCTATCATATTCTTTTTCTGTCTTGTTGTTCACATCTACAATATTACACATCTTATTACCCAGAATGGGTACATATTTTTTACCCCATTCTATAATGACATATGCTGAAATATCATTTAACAATGGCAACGGGTAGCCTCTATTAATAAACATAGTTTTTATATTATTTATCTCTCTAATCATAATGCTGTAATCAGATGTCATTCTGGCCACTCGTATACATTGTCCTTTATAGATATTTTTTAAAATATGTCTAGGATGACTATTAGAATACTCAAGATATCCATTGGAAAGTGTTTCTTTTCTGTAAATTTCAGACTGAAACCCTGCATCATGATGTCTAACAAAAGTGTCCAAATATGCTATTCCTTCAAAACTAATATTATGTGTAAACCTTAAAAAATTGCTCGTGGTATTAAGATAATTTAAAAACTCATTAACCTTTTCAATAGGGCCATCCCATAATAGGAACATATCATCCAAAAACCTTGTATAATATGTGATATATTGGAAATAATCACTATTAAATATATATAGATGTTCCCATTCAAGCATTACTAGAGTGGCAAAAATGGGGGCGCAAGCCGCCCCCATAGCCACCCCTTTTATCTCTCTATAGTACTCACCCTCGTAATATATGTAATTATGTTCTAACACCAGACCCATCATATCAGTAATTAAATTAATCCGGTCCCAGCTTAGACCTGAATATTTCTTAGACTGTCACAGAATAATTCTAGTCCCTGACCTTTGGGAATACATGAAAACAGGTCAATGACATCAATTGTAACAAAAATCAAATTACTTTTCCATTTATCCATAGTTAAATGGGACGAAAACATCCAAGAATCTTTAACTACATGTGGCGTATGTTCGTATATATGTTTAGCCCATCTATCGATAGCTACTCCTATATTGAATGTCTTTGACCTGCTACCTGATATAATCAATCTGAATGGAGGGTTATTAACATCTTTGTGTACTTTTGGGATGCCCACAATTGTGGCTAATATAGGAAATTCATTTTTCAAAAATTTATGCATATCTACAGTAATCCTATTATCTACTAAATATTCATCTAATGCCAAATCAATTTTATAATAACCTATATGAATTTCATTACTAGAGGCAACTTCATAATTACCAGAGTCCATTAAAATACTTTGCACTTTGTTAATATAATCAATAGTGTTGTATAAAACTATACCTGCACCTTTATCAGGCTTCATTACTCTGATTTCTTTATTCCTTATAATTTCATCCAGACATTTTCGTTCTTTATCATTTAAATTATCTTTGTATCCACTTCTCTTCACTGACTTATAATATTCGTAAACACCTGAGCATACTAGCTCTTCGAAATTTTGTACATATTTATGTGCTGGGGGGATAAATGTGCTTTTCTTCTTCATTTCATATGATGTCACATTAATATAATTATGATTTTGATATAAAATAGCTAAATTTAATCTACGACAATATAATTTAATTTGTATAATGGCATCTACCAAATTTAGCCTCTCGACGGGTATAAATTTCATGCCCTTTTGAAAAAGAGAGAAATGTTCTTCCTTTATATCCAAAGTGGTGTAATTAAATATTTTTAAATCATTACACATTGCTACTTTCTGTATCTGGCCACTTGTATTAATCAAACTACTACTACTATCTCTATTCACGGAACCTATATCATCTGGTTCCTTCTGTAACAATTCACCTGTAATAGTATGTCCGCTAGATTCAATCACCTGCAGTACTGATTTCTCTTCTGATAATTGTTCTTCTGATGTGGTGTGAAATACCAACCCCCCCTGAAAATTCTTTTAAGTCTGTCTATACTCTATCCTATTTTCATCAGTGTCAATCCTATATGTTTGTTCATATTGCTTTTTCCATAAGTAAGCTTTATTTTCATGGTATTGTTGAACATCTCATTGTATCTTTCTGTGTTTCCTATCATATATTTTTCCAGCCCTACTATCCACAATTTTATATTGTTTCTCATATAGATCTTTCCATTTTGGAAACAGCAATTCAGTGACTATATCATTATTTAATTTGTCAACCTCACCAATTAAACAGCTTAATTTTTCATCATTCTTCTTAATAATTAATTCCATATAATTGATACCAAAACTATTAAATAAACTATTAAATTCTGTCTTAGTATCATGATCCAAACACACACCCATGGGCATTTTAAAAAACCTTAATCCCATAGGGACAACCCCTAAAGAAATGCATTTAGACAAATATGCATTATCATTTTTAATACTTTTGACTGTTAATAATAATTTACCCAAACTGTATATTATATCCTTCACCGTACCTTTATTATTATGACCTTTCATATTAAATTTCTCAGTCTCATTATACTTATTAGTATCTGTAAAGTCATATTCATTACTTAAAAAATTGTCCAACTTATTAATATTGCCAGTAGTACGCTGTTGTACTGAACCAGCAACTTGTAAGCCTCTAGGGCTAGATGTGTTTAAAACAGTACCTTAAAGATAGTCCGGTTTATTTTTACATTTCGCTGTTGCTGCATAAGTCTTTACTGCTATCTGCCTCTTCAGGCGAGCTCCCATTCGCTCATGCTCGTCCTCGACTTGAAACAACGAAAAATCAAACGTTAAGTCATGTGTATTCAAATGACTAATATCCCGCAAAACTGGATCCATTGTTGTTTTAACTTCATTCGCACTCTTAGCCAGGCTACTCGGTTCACCCTGAGCATTCGGAATGTCAATACTATTTGAATCTCGACTTACATATGATAAAGAGTGCTTGTCAGTGACAACATTTTCTGACTTCCAGTTAATTAATGTCTTTTGTAGCTGTCCAACTACATCCGTTAAACGAGATACGTTATCCCTTAACGTATTAAGTTCAGTTCTCATATGACCCATCTTATCCTTGTCCAATAAGGTCTCCGTCACTTCTCTGGTACTGTCCATAGCTGCTATTACAAATCCAACCAAGATAACGAACCCAACTAGAGAATCAAATGAAATGAGACAACACACTGCCTCTGCTAGTATACAGTACGAGTGAAACTGGACCCGGGCAAGTAAAAAAGATTTTATTTTACGAATACATACAACTGGAACAATTGGTTAAGTGCTTTCATCTGTGAAATACAGACTTCCTCAGAACAACACTTCAAACATCCTTCTACAGATTTAAAAACTTTTTGGTGCCAAAAACAATTTATTAAGCAACCAAGCGGCTTATTTAAAGTGTCAATACTTAAAAATGTTCATGAGTATTACGTAAATATAAAAATGCATAACAGCAATGTACCCATCTAATACATCATAAATAATTCATAATTGCTTGTAAAACCGGACTATAACCCAATAAATAATAAAATTAATAAAATTGTAACCTCATTGCACAGCATGTGTTAGTGAGTGGACAGTATGCGTGTGATGTGTGCAGTACAGATTAGCAAGTGTACATCTGTGAGCATGGTGGGTGCGCACTGTCTGGATGTACGTGCATAGTGGACACATGGGACGCGTGGCATACCCTGTCGTACACATTGTTAACATCTCATAGTATCTTTCAATGGCCAGTATGCATTCTACTACAGTTATGTACTAACATGGGTAGACGTGTGTATGACATGGGTTGACACTATGCTGTGGGTGATACTGTTAATATCTGTCAATGATTTGCGGACTGGTGGTATACACAACCTCAACAGCATGACTATAAGCAATCATTGGGTGATGTCCTGACAAATGACACACAGTAGTAGGAAACCCAGTAACAATTGGATCCTTCCGGTGCTACACTATAACACTAACCAGTGGTAATGACCGCCACCCATTCCTGTGACCACACCTGTTTGGCATATAGCCCCCTTAGGTACATGCAGACACACTAGGGATGTGTCCATCCAAATCTGGAAATGCATGGATTGGCCTACAGTGCATTCCCTGGATGGGACACATATCCTACACAAGGGTATCATACAGACAGATAACTGTTGTCTGATACATGCTGTATAGCAGTAAGCCAACTATGGCATAGTCATCCTCATATACTATACATACTATCCCATAAGTACCACACAGGTGGTAGCCCTCAACATGTATGTTGGGTACCAATGTGTACATACAGCCTCATGTTATGTCATGTGTCCCTTGGTATCCACATATCCATAGGTATTGTGGAGTCCCAAGGTGTATCACATAAGACATTAGAGGCCTGAATGCATATCCACAAGGCAGTCGTGCACTTTAAAGACTGTCCATTCTTGGCAGTCTTTGTTGTGTATGACCATGTCTGACATATACCCCAGGCATATACCCTCACTCACACTACTCTTAAGTAACTGTCATGGGTGTGTGTGCCACAGATTACCTTGGCCACAGAACATGACAGTGGATGGCCTTGTCACATACATACATATGTAACCTACAATCTGAGAAGCAGCGGCACAACCTGTCAATGGAAACAAATGTATTCATGTAGTATGCAGGCTTCACATCTATGTACTGATTGAGGGGACATGTACACATATATATTTGCCATGCAGACACCTGATGTGTGCAATGCACTTACTGTTGTAATCATACTATGTCATACCATAGTAAAAGCAAAACCCTCACCACATTGACCAACAGTGACCACAGTCACCATTTGCAGGATTCAAACCCCTACCTAACTATGTTATGATACTAGAGAGAAACACATGAATACGGTGGGCTATTTGCTTTACTGGCTGGTTTTCCTTCTCCTGCTGTATTTTTAGGATGGTGACATCATCAGACTTTCCAAAGAGAAATGTACCTCTTTTAGTGAGTTTTCCCAGTCTCCAAAAAGGGGACACCTCTCAAAGGAAACTGCACACATACACACCCCCCCCCACACACACACAGTCACTGTTTGCAGGATTCAAACCCCTATCTAACTATGTTATGATACTAAATAGAGACGCATTAACACAGCATGCTATTTGCTTTATTGGCTGGTTTCCCTTCTCTGGCTGTATTTGTAGGATGGTGACATCATCAGTCTTTCCAAAGAGGAATGTACCTCTTTTAGTGAGTTTTCCCAGTCTCCAAAAAGGGGATGCCTCTCAAAGGAAACTGCACACACCCCCCACACACTCACTGCTTGCAGGATTCAAACCTCTACCTAACTATGTTATGATATTGGAGAGAGATGCATTAACACGGCACGTTATTTGCTTTACTAGCTGGTTTCTTTTCTCCTGCTGTATTTGTAGGATGGTGACATCATCAGTCTTTCCAAAGAGGAATGTACCTCTTTTAGTGAGTTTTCCCAGTTTCCAAAAAGGGGACACCTCTCAAAGGAAACTGCACACATACATCTCACACACACACACCCACACACACTGTTTGCAGGATTCAGATCCCTACCGAACTTTGTTATGATACTGGAGAGAGACGCATTAACATGGCGCGCTATTTGCTTTACTGGCTGGTTTCCCTTCTCCTGCTGTATTTATAGGTTGGTGACATCATCAGACTGGACATAGTGATGCGTGTACGCTTTGTTTTATGCCATTCCAGGAATGGTCCATGTGGGTCAGCAGGTGTCAACAGCTTGAACAAGATCTCAGAATCCTTACCTTGTGTGATCTATCTGTGGACACATTGACATTCCGTCATATGTCAACACATATTTATGCACAGCTTGTTGGTTTTGTGAACACTACATGTGTCTGGGATGTTGATAAAGGGCTATTCAAAGTCTAAAGTGTGAAACAGAAACAGGTTGTCTCACCACGATACAAATGGATACAAACTCCTAGAAAATCCGTGGAAAAACGTCTTTTATTAACTTAAAACAAGATAAGCGCTTTCGCGTAGACACCTCGACGCTTCATCAGATAAATAACCATAAGAAACATTCAATTTAAATGCTATCAAAGGCGGGAAGTTTATACAATTAAAATAGCTGTTATTCAGTTAGTAACAATTGATGTAACAATTAACTTAAAGCTTCACCACTCTAGTTTGAAAAACATGTAAAGAGTTCACTCATAAAAAGCGTTGTTCTGCCAAAATAAAGGGCTTTCATCAGTCGTAAACCCAACCATTGACATCAAACCATATATCATATAATTGTGAGCAAAAATATGAACAAATTCTTGTTCATTCATAAGAAGAAAGATGCTTTAAGACAAAACTGCACATCGTATGCTACTACTAATGCAGACATCATTCATCATAAATCTAAAGAAATCATACTAATCATTCATTCATAAAAAGAAGCAACGCTTAAAAATAAAACTGCACATCATATAATACTACTAATACAGATAGAGTTCGGCATGGAACTAAAAAACCATGTTAATCACTACATGAAGCTACAATATTTAGAGACTTTAAACTAACGACTCTAGAATGGATGAATCTAATAATAAATAATAAAATTACAGGAACGAACAATCGACGACCTGCATGCTTGTGTTGTAAATAGCATGCTCAGGTCATTATTTCTAAAAGTGAGACAAATTATCAAATATACTGACACTTTACTAGAAAATTCATATAGATACAAGGTGTCGCTGTATGTCTGTCGACTAAAAATACTCATCACAAAAATTGTAGATGAATAACCATGCGACTAACCTAATTTGAAAACAAAAGATGTGAAAATCTACAAATATGGGATACCTAAAAGTATATATATAATAATTCATTTAAATGTGACTTTGGAATCAAATATCAAAAAACACATCCAATATATAAATGTATACTGATGGTCACCCAAAAAAGGCAACCCTATTATGAAATCAGTGACAACATAAAATAACAACATAAAATAAATAAAAAGGGGTCAATGTGTATATACAAAGAGCCTAGATCTGTTAACATTATTTAATAATAGTCTAATTTGTGACTAATGAATACAATGCATGATATCAAAAGCTGACCATTGCTTTGAGATGAAACTACTAATTAGTTCATAAGAAGACTAACAAAAACCTTAAAAAGGGGGATGTTAGAGACTCATATTATCTGAAACTAATCACAGGTGGGTACCATATATGTTGTTAAAAGACATTACATCAATGTGAGACTCACTAATTTATTCACAAAACTTGCTAATATCTTACCATAAAGAATATTAAAGTCTTCTGTTATCTAAAACTGGTTTCAAAGTAATAAAACTGTTGAGGCCAGGTGCCGTATGGCCATTTAATCTCAGTATCCAACTAAGCTCTATGTTCGCTAAACAATTCATACTATCACCACCCCTCTGACTTATTTTGACTTTTTGCAGGACTCTAAAACAAAAAGTATGGTCTCCATTGTCCATTATATGTTTGGCAAGGGCATTTGTCTCAACTCTTTTCCTAATGTCATAGATATGGTTGTAGATTCTGTCTTTTAATTTCCTGGTTGTAAGACCTATATAAAACGCATTACATTTTAAGCAAGTTGCTAAGTAAACTAGATGTTGTGAATCACACGTGGCATGAAACCTGGGGGAGAACACCAAACCCATGGTGGGATGCATGTAGTCCTGCTTTATGGAGATGAATGAACATCTATTGCAATGGCCACTTGGATAAGTGCCTAGTTGGTACCTTAAAGAGGGTGTGGAAGTGAGATCCCGAAAGTAATCATTACATAAAATCTGTTTTAAGTTATCACTATTCTTAAACATAAATCTGGGAACCTCCCCTACAATAATTTTTGTGGTGGAGTCCATAGTTAATACTTTCCAGTTGTTGAGAATAACCCTTCTGAGTGATGTTATATCTCTAGTATATTTAATAGTAAACAGCAACTTCATTAACTTATGACCAACCTTTGACCTCACTGAACGGTCTTCTTTGCTAACTTTGTTACTGTTGTCAGCTGTTTCTGACTTATTTAATGTTGTAAGTCTAATATGTCTAACTGACTTGCTATTATAGCCCCTATCAGTAAACAAACTTTCCATATGGTCTGCTTCAGTCTCAAGGGTAATGGATTCTCTACAAATTCTGGAGAGTCTCACAAACTGGCTTTTGACTATTCCTGGGAATACATATCTAGGGTGCATACTATCATAGCTTAGAAGAGTGTTCTTCCAGCTTGGTTTTCTATATAATGATGGAATGATTGTTCCAGATTCAGAAATTGTAAGGGAAACATCCACAAAATCTATGGCAGTAGTGGTTGCTTCCATCGTAAAATCTAGAAAGGTGGTAGTGGAATTTAAATATATCAGAAAATGTTCAAAATCTGTTTTATTCCCCTCCCAAATGATGAGAATATTGTCTACAAATCTCTTGTAGAGTCTGATCTTATTAAACTCATCGTTTTTAAAAAGATAGTTCTTCTCCCAGGAAAAGGCCACTAAGTTTGCATAAGTGTTGGCACAGGGGGTGCCCATGGCAACCCCCCATTGTTGTAGATAACACTTGTCTCTAAAGGTGAACACATTGTTGAATAAGACTAATTCAAGCAGTTGACATATTAATACTTGTTTATCAATGGTGTAATCCGAGTCACTTACTAATAATTCCCTTATGGCTTGTACGCCATATTCATTCGGGATTGATGTAAAAAGATTTTTAACATCTAAAGTTATAAGCAGGTAGTTCTCATCTTTCACATTCAGATTTATTTCATTCAGACTCTTTAATAACTGGTAAGTATCTTTAAGGATAGTGGGTATTTTATCCACTAATGGTCTTAGTGTAGATTCTATGTAACTGGAAATGGTGGAGGTAGCCCATCTCTCACCTGCTACTATCGGTCTCAAAGGGATAGGGAAAATGTTTTTATGAATTTTGGGCAAACCTTTTATGATAGGAATGACTGGGAAATCTATACACAAATATTCATAGAATTCAATACCTATTTGTCTACACATGAGACAGTCATAGAGCTCATTTTTAACATTAGCAATAATTTTGTTGACTTCAGTTAATGTTATTTCCCTGTAAGTATTACTATCAGAGAGAAGTGTCAGCATATTTGGTGTGTAGTCTGAAGTATTCAAAACTACTACACCCCCTCCCTTGTCTGCCGGTTTAATAGTCAAATCTGCCGAACGCCTTAATTTGTCTAAAGATTGAGATTCATCAAATGTAAGATTATAGAACAAGGAATTTTTGTTCTTACTTTGGTAAAGTGTGTAGAAATCCTTTTCACATAGTTTTAAAAAACATTCTACATGATGAGGCAATGGGGGTGTGTAGTTACTCTTACGCCTAAATCTAACAGATTCATTATCATTGATATTCAAATTAGCATAATCTTTAAAATATAGCTTTAAGGATACCAAGCAACAAAACAATTGTAAGTCAATTAAAGTTTCACTTAGATAACTGTTCTGCGCTGGAACAAAGTTCAGTCCTTTATTGAGTAAGCTGATATCAGATTTTGTTAGGATAATTGAGGAAAAATTGAAGACCAAATCCTTCAATTTCTTGTTTGACTTGTTTGGCCTTGTCGTTCCGTTGAATATTTCCTCTTTCTTGGTCCCCGACTGTTGGAGCGACCTCTTGCAGAAGACTGCTTGATAGGGTAGGGTAAAAAACGACCAGAGTCATGATTAGACAACTTTGATCTCGCTCCTGGCAAAGCATCCCCCTGATTCTTATTTAATGCTAATTGGTTGGGTGGGGGTGTATCAGTTACAGCATCTAAGTTGGTGGCCACATTCATTGGAGGTGGGTCCATTGGGGTCTGTTGGTGTGTACTGGACCCTGTAAAAACAAATCCATGTGGACTAGCAGGCTGAGTGTAATTGCCAAAGGATTGATTATTGAACAAGGAATCATGTGGCATATTGTTGGCCATAGATTGATTACGATGAGCTTTTGGCTAGACAAAGATCTGACCCAGTGCAAAGTCATTGTGGTCTCTTTGTAATTTGCGCTGCTTATTTTGTTTGAGTCTGTCACTGAAAAGGTTGATTTGTGCACGTATATTCTCAATTCTTCTGAAACAGTAATCAGAACTGACACACTCTGTTAAAACTTTATACGTGCTATCAACCTTATTATGCAAATCTGTTTCAAGGGGTAAGAAATAGTCAAGTAATAGTCTCATATAACTGAAACCCAATTCAATATTTAAGTCCTGCCATTTTTTTAAAAGAACTGGGTGACTTTCTCCATAAGTCAGCATGCAAAAAATCCTCATCCCTCTAGGTACCAAACGAAAATGAAGGCATGCCTCAAGATGTTGCCTCTGCCAGGCATACCTTTGTAACTTATACATGTCATCTTCAAATTCTTTAGATAGAGTGTTAAAGTCAGATATATTCTCTCCGTTTGCCTGAGCATTACTCATACCTGTATTTGTAGATAAATCCAGAGCCAATAAAGGGTTTGTGTTGTGGTGAAGTAAGGTGTTCCACACCGAAGAACTATCCCTCGTCTCTGGTTGATAGTCAAGTTCAATATTCACCGGTTCCATCATGTGCAAACAGCCGCTGCAAGAAGGCAAGAGACCAAATGAAGAAGTACAAAAAAGCTGCCGCTGCATTGCTAAAGAGACACCCGTCAAAATTGGAGTATAAAGTGTAAAACAGAAACAGGTTGTCTCATCATGATACAAATGGATACAAACTCCTGAAAAATCCATGAAAAAACGTCTTTTATTAACTTAAAACAAGATAAGCGTTTTCGCGTAGACACCTCTACGCTTCATCAGATAAGTAACCATAAGAAACATTCGATTTAAATGCTATCAAAGGCGGGAAATTTATACAATTAAAATAGCTGTTATTCAATTAGTAACAATTGATTTAACAATTAACTTAAAGCTTCACCACTCTAGTTTGAAAAACATGTAAAGAGTTCACTCATAAAAAGCGTTGTTCTGCCAAAATAAAGGGCTTTCATCAGTTGTAAACCCAACCATTGACATCAAACCATATATCATATAATTGTGAGCAAAAATATGAACAAATTCTTGTTCATTCATAAGAAGAAAGATGCTTTAAGACAAAACTGCACATCGTATGCTACTACTAATGCAGACATCATTAATCATAAATCTAAAGAAATCATACTAATCATTCATTCATAAAAAGAAGCAACACTTAAAAATAAAACTGCACGTCATATAATACTACTAATAGAGATAGAGTTTGGCATGGAACTAAAAAACCATGTTAATCACTACATGAAGCTACAATATTTAGAGACTTTAAACTAACCACTCTAGAATGGATGAATCTAATAATAAATAATAAAATCACAGGAACGAACAATCGACGACCTGCATGCTTGTGTTGTAAATAGCATGCTCAGGTCATTATTTCTAAAAGTGCAACAAATTATCAAATATACTAACACTTTACTAGAAAATTCATATAGATACAAGGTGTCGCTATATGTCTGTCAACTAAAAATACTCATCACAAAAATTGTAGATGAATAACCATGCGCCTAACCTATGCGACTAACCTAATTTGAAAACAAAAGATGTGAAAATCTGTGAAAATCTACAAATATGGGATACCTAAAAGTATATATGTGACACATGTGTAGATGTGTTCATTGATGTATGTCCTGGGTGGCTGCCTTGCAAACAGTCTAGCATGTTTGGGAACCATGATCCGCACATGAACATACCACGGTTGGTAGGGTTGTGTGTAGGTCATCTTCCAATAGCTCTGTTTATGACTGCAACCATGATGGACTCCATGACCTTGCAGATCAGACTTCATAGGCGTACTGGACTTGACTTCCCATGGTGTGTTGTGCACCAACACTTGTGGGGAGTGCCATATGTACCTGTTCCACATCCTGTGTAGAGGGTGAGGCTCAGCTGACTGTTCAGGTGCATGATCTGTTTGTTCTGTAGTTTGTGCATGACACATGTTGGGAATCAATGTATTCCACTTGCTGCCATGCCTTTGGCAGTGGGGGTAGCTGCTCATCCATTCTACATGTGATATCTCCTGGTATGATGATGATGTGGACTATTGTCAGTGGGAGATGGGTATGTACATATGGGCCTGTCTGTCATGATGTCGGCATTGTCACTCGGGTACAGTTGGCCTTGACTCAGGACATATATGGGTGTACATTGCTATTTATGACATAGCTGAAGGAGGTGTCATGATTCAGTCTGGACTCCTTCTCAGCTACTCTTTACAAAACACCAATGAACATGAGCACTAATCCCTGTTATACTCTTTTACACACTTAACACCGTACTGATCCTTTGTGATCAAGCTACAGAATATGTCATGATAATATCCTGGCATGTCCAGGGGTCGGTTTCGTGTGTACTCTCCAGTTCAGCTGGTGGATATTGTGATATTGACACAATGTCACATCTGCCTCATGTACACAGACAACCCTCTCCTCCTCCCGACAAACTCAGATATATGTGTGAGATGCACCTATATAGACATACAGGGTACTGAACTCTCTCGACCCATGACTGGCACAGTCTGTCAGGTGGTGAAGGTAACCACACACACCACATATCAGTCTCACATATCCTCTAGCAACAGCACTCAAACCACATTATCACACATAGACATATTCAGATACTGTAAATGTACTCTACCTAAGCAGCAGAGACCTCCAAAGCAGACACACACACACCTGCTACCCCACTACAATACCCACATATCACATAGTTCACAATGTCAGTGTGCCACACAGTCACTGCCCTTCTCGCTAATCAACACACCTAATACACTTGTAATAGACGACACTTATTGTCAGACACACCGAAGTACCACTCACCAGCCCTAACAAGGGAATAGTCACTTTGGTCTGTCTGTTGGGTGCCAGGATCTGCCGCATAACACAGGCAGTCAGGTCACTCCAAAGCAAGTACAGGACTGGCACCATCATTGTCCATACATGGAGGAACACTCTGATCATGTAGCCCAGGCCAGTATGACCCTGACCTTGTCTAGCATCTTACACCCACCACTTATGATGTCACAGTATACGGACACACATATCACATTTAACAGTTGCCTAACAAATTTGTTTAATTCATAGGGGATACAATGTCTGTCAGACTATGGTGACATGCTAAACATGCCACGTAGCTTCACTATGGACAGCTTGCACCTGTCACCCTTGGACTTTGGTAAGCTGGCTAAGGCTCTTGCTACCACCATAGTGCCTTTTTTAAGCAGGGCTCAGAAGACAAACCCAACTCCATAGACATTACAGGTTAAATGAAACTAAGAGTAATGCTGCTCAACACCAGATTTGTTACCCTCATATTGCGGCCACTCAGGACTCTCCTCAGTATGGAGGATAACGATATCTGTGCACTGACAGACACCTGGTTCAGGCTCACTTATGCACACCAGCACTACCAGGTTATGTTTCATACCATGCTGTCTGACAACAAGCCTTGGAACAGACAACACAACTAGGGGGAGAATCCATATACATCACAGATACACACACCTCCAGGTTAGTAGCACTGCACAAAGCATCACAGACCATACATATGCAACCACCATTGTGCAATACTGCCTTTCAGTTTGTTGCCTGCTACAGAACACACCTCAAACTCAGGAACCACACTCAGCTTTCGTGGGAACTATGGAGAATATGAAGGTCTCCACAAACACCATAATATTGTGTGACTTCATATATACAAATATTGACTGGGGATACTACTCAAGCCCCAACACCCTCACCCAACAGTCGCTACAATTTGTAGACTCATATGCTATGGCACAACCAGTCAGCACAGCCACAAGGGGGAATACATATTGGACCTGATCATCACCAACATGGGGACTCTATGTTCCCACACTAGCGATATACCCCTCATTGGTAAGGTCAGAACATACATGTATCTCACTGGACATACATATACCCTCCACACACCCATCCTGAGTAATCTTAGTGAACTTCTCATGAGCCAACATCTCACTTCACCGAAGCAAGGTGGTATCCTTCAGATACCCTGAGACAGTGGCAAATACGGCTCACACTGCTGCATCCATTACATACACATTCTATGGACACCTAGTGGACTGCATGGATTGTGCTATCCCAAATAACAACAGGACTCACTACTCCAATGGCAGGGGACCTGTCTGGTAGACCCCAGCCATTAATAAGCTGTACAATGTCAGGAGGAAGCTACTACATGATAGAGCACAATCCCAGACTGGGAAGGCATCTGTGAACTTTACTAGCAGACAGCTACGATCACTCATGAACTTTTCTAAGGGCTGCTTCTACCAGACAATTGCAACAGACACGTAGGACTATCACACAGCCTTCTTCAGTTATGTCAGGAACCTGGGTGGACACTAACTGATATGCTGTGAGTTACTGCATGCTGACTAAACCTACCCTGAACCCACTGGCATTGCCAACATCCTGGCAAACAGGTTCAGTGCAGATGTCTCCCACCCATCCCCCCTAAGGAGCAACTATCCATCCCAACAGAGTATAACCTCCCTGACATCACACAGTAAGAGGTGAGTGCTGCCCTCCCCAGAGCGTACATCACAGTATCAATGTGACCAGACAGTGTCCCAGCCTGCATCTTACACGAGCATCATGACAGACACAACCCTCACATTACATCACTGTTCAATATTGGAGTTACCACAGGAAATGTACCCAAGGAATGGCATACAGTGACAGTGGTCACACTCCACAGAGTTGGGGCCACAATGGACCACAGACAATATTGCCCTATAAGCCTAAGTAGCCTGTTCTGCAAAGCTATGGAGCTTATTGTCATGGGACTCATACACATAGACATTGGGAACCTACAGACACCGTGTCCTACACATTTCAGCATTGTTGTGGGCAGATCTTGCCTCTTGAACCTGTTTGTATTCTTTAAATGGCTAACAGGTCCATCAACATAGGGACGGCTGTCCACACAGCCTACCTGAACCTTGCAAAACCCTTCAACACAATAACCCATTGGGCCATTATGCATAGGCTCACCACCGTCGATATGGACACATATCTCACATGATGGATTGATACCTGGATCAGGGATAGCACCCACATGGTCAGAATTGCAGGTGCCATGTCTAACTATACACCAGTTACATGTGGCATCCCACACGGCTCGGTCCTGGGACCTCTCTTGTTCAGTATATATTTGTCTGATGTACAGGCTACCACAGGGGAATATGGCTGAACATGTTTGCACTTGACTGCAAACTGGGTGCCATGATCAACTCTCCAGCTGCCACATGCATACTCAAACAGGTTCTCACAGAGATGGATGACTGGTGCCTGAGCCATGGCCATCAGCTAAATGCCATTAGTTGCATAGTCATCCCCTTTGGGGATAACAACATGCCCACACATTACCACATAGGTAGTACTCCATTGCATACGGTAGGAGTTGTTAGGGGTTTGGGGACATGACTTGCTCGTACTGTCGCCTTTGACATTCACATTGCCAAAGTGGTTCAACACACCTTCTATGTGTGCCACGTTATCCCATATGGTTTCACATCTAGATTGAGTGAGGTCATTGTTCCCCTATACTTATCACATCCATGCTTGGTTACAATGCAACATTTGGGGTGTACCTTACCCAACACCTGCAGCAACTTTACTGGCTATGGAAGTTCCTCACCAAGCAGATCTAGGGACTCACACAGATGCCCTGCACAGTTCGATGCAGTAACTCCAGCTCTACTCACTCACTTACCACCTACTCGGATATGATGTGTGCCTGTTGTTTACAGATATACCCAACCCAGAATTGCTGGACATGCTACACCTCAGGATATCCGACTCCCTTGGAGCTACACACTCCAGGGACGTATACCTCAGCACAGATGTTAATAGGACATTGTGGAGGGACAGATTCTTATCCCAGAAGCTCCACTCACTCCAGGATGTAATCCCAGTTTCACATAGGCAGAGCCACCCACTGACCACCTACAGGAGACATCTTGATGACTGTATGGGTGATCGTATGTTTACCCCTGGGATATCTTCTGTGTCCCTGCTAGACAGAGGCACACTAGCCTAAACGTACATGGGCTATCTTGTGTGACCTACTATTCACACACACAGTGTAGTAATCTGACAGGGTTGCGAATGCCAAACACACTCTGGCTAGGCTTGTACATGCCCTAGGGCAGATAGCCTAGTATCGACCTCTGAACCTATGCTAATGTTCAAGATACCAATGTTTATTGCTGATACTGTTTGCAGGTCTTTATCATCTTTGCTTTACCAGTTTCTATGAACAACTTCGGTATCTGCAGAACATACTTGATTATGACAGGGTTCCACTATATTATAGATGTGTCTGTTGTCATATAACTGTGTGCACAGGGTGGATTGCTGTATAGTGACAGGTTCCTGGGTTAACACATGCAACTGCCAGATATGCGTGGCCCACTGCTGTACTCAGACATGGCCTAAGTGTGTGAGCATGCCCAGTTCTGCCATTCCGTGTTTTGTTGCCTGACATTTGTCTCATTTATTCAAGTGTGTGAGCATGCCCAGTGTGACCTTTCAGTATGTTGCTATCTGAGGTCCACTACATTGGTTGATGTGTGCGAACATGACCGATATTAACATTTATACTGTGTGTGTTGGAAGTCAGTTTCTGTTCTCACTGAAGGACTCACCTTTGTGTCATAACTCGACAAGGATTATGCTGTGCCTGCAGGGTTTCCATGAAATACTTTGCATAGACTTATCAACATTCCTTCATACAGGCTGACCACTGCAATACTGTCATGGTTTAGTGGTTCAGTACTTTGGCTATAGTGCACAGTATCCTGCGTTCGAGGCCCATCACTGCTTTATATTTTCATACTGAGCAGACCAGACTGCTTAAGGGCCCATTAAGCAAATATGAGCATGTTGGCTTTTGTTCAGCTATGCCCTACTTAGACCTGGCTTGTCCGACATTGCTCAATATTCTCCAACATTGCTGGACGTTGCCCAATATTACTGAACATTGACCACAGTTGTGCTAGCTGGTGTGTGTGATTTTGTTTGCATATACTACATGGTGGTAAATGCTGTTTAGCACTGCTTTATATTGCTTAACACATGGCAATCATGCCTTAGGGGGTGCTGCAGGGCTGCCTATGTCAGATGCACATACTACACTCCCTGTACATGTTTGAAAGCAGGTAGTGTCAACTTAGGCATCCCTTTTACTATTTGTGCGATTTGGAGAGAGGTATAATTTCCAGAGTTCCTACTGAGCCAGTGTATGTGCTATGCGTTGCCTCTTTGCCAAGGCCAAAGCAAACTGGGCACGCCTCCTTCTGCCTACTGGTGCAGGCTCAGGTTGTTCCTCCTCTGAGCCATGCTCTGCCTGTGATGGCCTTGGCAATGGTGGAGAGCTGTTTGGCCCAGGCCTATGCTGGTCCTGCTGCAGCTGTTTTCGCAGGATCATATTATGTAGCATAGCACATACCATGACAATTTGGGTACATGTAGTTGGTGAGTACTGCAAGGCTCCACCAGATGTGTCCAGGCACCGGAACCGTGACTTGAGCAGCCCAAACACATGCTCTATTACATTACATGTTTGTGCGTGTGCCTCATTATCGCGTTCCTGTTCAGGTGTGTGTGCGTTTCTGTTGGGTGTCATCAGCCATGACTCCAGTGCATAGCCAGCATCCCCCATTGGCAAATGTCTGGTACAGCTGCATCAGATGCCAGATATGGGAATCATGGTAGCTTCCAGGGCAGCCTGCACACAATTCAGTATTATGCCCTGGGCATCACACACGACCTGGCAGTTGATGGAGGGGAAGCCCTTGCGGTTGAAGTAGACCCTACCCCTCTCGCCGGCTGGTGCTTTGATGCATATGTGCGTGCAGTCTATTGCACCCACTACCTCAGGGTATTCCTATATTTGCTGGAAGAGATACATATTGCTGGCCAATACCTCACGGGAATTGGGGAAATATAACAGTACCAGGAATTGGGGAAATATACATGATCACCGACATGTGGAACTGGTGTAGTACCCTGGATGCTGATGCCTGTGATATCCCCATCATATCACCAATTGGTCTCTGGAAGGTACCTATTGCTAATATTCTTAGGCCAACACATACCTTGGTTCCCACTGGGATGGGTTCCCCCCTGTTGGTTCTGTGTGTGAGGCGTGGCCTGCACAGCTCAACAATTTGCTGCAGGAGGTCTCTGTCCACTCTATGGCGCTCCACTATCTCCAGTTCATGTAGCCCCTGGTATGTTACCCTGGGCCTGTACACTCTTCTCCGTCTCCTCACTGTGGGTTGCCCTGCAGCATTTCCCTTGTCACCACCCTCAGCATGTTGCATATGTCTCCTTATAACAGCAATGGCAGCCCCTAACATTTCTTTGTCTCAGTAAAGCTTTTTCAGTTTTCACTTCTATTAGCTTACTGCAGTGTCTGTTGTGAGAAACATAATGGACTGTTGTTTGCAGAGATTTAAGTGCTAGGCTGGGCTGGGCTAGTGTACTGCCTGTGTAATTGCCTGATTCTGATTGTTTTCACCTGCTAGCTCTGCTAGTACTCCCTGGTAGCTTCCTACTATTTGTTGTGCTTCCTTTTTCCTTTCTGTTTCCTCAGGGGGAGAGTGCTGCACACACAAGCGCAAACATGCTCACAGCAGCTAACACATGCGCACACATACTTACATGGACTAAAACTTGCTTATTCGGGTTAAAATGCGCGCACACCAGCACAAATGTGCTTACAACTCTTTAAACAGACTTATACATGCTAACTCCGGCTTAAACGCGCACACTCACGCTTACATGCGCGCACTCTGTCTTACTCGGGTTTACACGCGCGCACACACGCGCATACCCGTTCAGCAAGAAACTTTGGTGTTATCCACGGCATACACCTTCCGTTTCTTGCCTTTCCCTAGCCTACCTGTTGACACACCTCTTTCCATGATCTGTAAATGACAGCTGACACATGCCACTCTGCTCCAATGAGCTTCACTTCTTTCATACATACCCCCCTCATGATGTCACCTATCTTCTACTCTGTTACTCCCAATATCCTACTCCTACACTCCACTGACTGTGCTCATTTGCTATGTAAACTTGTGATTCATTATCCTAACACTCATTTACATAGGATTGCCTACTAATGCTTGGTTACATGTCTTAGACTGAGCTTCCCTCCTTAGCAACCTCTGCTCAGTGGCCATGTTGTCTTCAGCCTGCCATTCCCTTGCATTGTACATTAACAATTTCAATAAAATCCACATTTGTGGGTTTTAATTTTTAGTATTCTGGGTTTTAGAGTGCAGCCCATTTGCGCGGCGCTGCGCTACACTTAAACATCAGAAATTGGCAAGAAAAAAAATATTTTTATTTTCATATTGCATCAGGAAACATTTCCAATGGCCGTATATTTGGCCATTGGCATGCGTCCTGCACTGGATGCAACCTTTATTTGGAGCTGTCATGGCTCCGTTTTGCTATTTGCAGAATGGTGCTCACTTGTCAACTGAGTACATTTCTGCAAATAACACTGCTCTTACTCGGACAGGTTCGGGTTTCCTGAATCGCAAATCTACCTCATTTGCATGCCTTTCACCTGCAATTGAGATAATTTGCATGTCCCAGCCCTGTCCATGTAAGAGCCGTTTTAGGAGCTCTCTTACATGCCCCTACAGGCTGTTCCTGGATCGCTCGTCGGACATGATGGCTGCATGGAGTCTTACTCTACTCTAAGACTCCGTGCAAGCCTTCGTGAATCCGGCCCTAAAAGTTTTCAATTAAATCCACATTTCTGTAATCATTTTAAAAGCAAAAAGGAAAGTAGTATGCACACTGGGCATTTTGAAAGGTGTTTATGGTAACTCAGTAGAGAGACATGTAATGGGACACTAGAATAGCTGCAGGGAGGGGAGGGTCTATATTAGATGATCCAACTTTCAAAAGTCCAACTGTCATATGGTTGACACCATATGATCAGATTTTTGAAAGTTTGAACATTTTAACGGAGATGTCCATACAGGGCAGAATGGGAAGATTTCCCTTTTCTGCATTGTAGTGCGATCTAGGAGTTGGTATATTTAAAGAGTGAGGGGGGCACAGTCCCCCATGTGGGGGGTGCAGGGGGGCTTGCCCCCCTGCTTAGAACATTCAGGTAGGTTATTTGTGTAGTTTATTTTTTTTATTAGATTTCCGAACTTTTAAAAGTTTGATCATATGTTGTCGACAATATGACACTCAAACTTTTGAAAGTTTGATTATCTAATATAGACCCAGGGGGGGCTAGTCCATTACCCTGCCTAATACCCTATTTGTCCATGATCTATCACTGCATGAGGGGCACTACAAATAAAAGAAAAATGAATGGATGAATGGATTATTGTCTGTGCATTGTACTTTATTAACAGAATCTGTTGTACTTAAAACTATAATTGTTATAGTGCTTCTTCCCATAACTGCTACTGGACTGAGTACAAAGTTAGATATACACACACACACACACACACACACACACACACACACACACACACACACACACACACACACACACACGCGCACACGCACGCACACACGTTTTGCCTCTTTGGTTCATATGTTAGCAAGTCAGATGTAAACCTGTAACTGTAGTGCTAATCCATAGAAAGTAGAAGAATTGAAATCAGTTATGTTTATTGTCTTAGAAATAAGGGCTCCATTCTGCAATACAAAATGATATGTATACTTTTCTAAAAAGGAAAAAAGGAAGTAATGTGTTGCAAAGGAAATTAAATTCTCTTCTTCTGCAGTGAATGCATTTCATTTAGGTGCAACTTTAGTCGGAGAGGGTGGCTGAAGTGTTGTTCTACTTACTGATGAAAAACTTTTCTACTATGACAACTTTGAAGATAATCAACTTCAGGAAGACCAGAGTCTTGCAGATGTTGCAGTGGATGAAATTAAGTTTCTAGTGTTATCAGTAATCTGAATTGATTTTTCCATTAATGGTATGTCCCCATTGTATTATGAGCATTTCACATTTTTTAATATTTACATGTTATTTCATAGATATTTTATCATTGCACAGTTGCAAAACTGTCATTGATTGAGAACACAAGCAATACACTTTGCACTGCAACAAATCTTATGACCAAATTTTGTTCAGTAAGTCCCTAACTCCCCTTCTACTCTCCAAGGTATGTAGTGCGCCTTGGAATGTTTAATTTACAAAAGTTGAGAAAAGTTCTGTAAATTCTTAATATATAATCAAACCCATGCCACCTGTCTTACAGAAGGGTGCTGCAATAACCCTTCTTAGTGCTATATGTAACTTACGCCTCACATTGATGAGCAACTTTTCTCTTGATTTTATATTAAAAATGAAACTATTGTCAGCAATTAGGATAGACAAACAACTGCAAACTTGTGCAATATTGTCATGGTCTACACTCATGCCATAGTAATTATGGCATGCTTATATTCATTAGACATTTCTTAGTATGCTGTACAGAGTTCTAATAAACATAGATAATATATCTCAAATTTAATACTGCAGCAAAAATGGATATGTAATACTTACTGTAGAACTCTAGCCTCATCTTCTGAACTTCTGCCACATACTGGGCAAGCTGTTTTGTCCTCCACAGCTGCAAGTCATCCTACCTGTGCCTGCACTGACCATCCTTCTAGGGGATACCAGTCAGAGATGTTAGTTCATTTCCCAAATGAGTCCAGACATCAATTTTTTTCTAAGGGTTTGTGCCCACTGCTTCTAATCTTTTCAGATATAAAGACTGTAGCAAATGAACGAAGATCTTTGTCTGCTATCCACACTAACTTGGAACTATACCCTGAGCATTCACAGATGGCATTGTCTCTTAGAAAATCATTTAAGTCGCCCAACTCATAAGCATTACACACACAGCTATCTGAGGAGGAGCAGCTGATATGTGATATATAGCAATAAGTAGCCTTTTTTTTTTTTTTTTTTTTTTTTTTTTTTTTTTTTTGCTTATTTGTAATAGTTATTGCTTATTCTAGATATTTATAGCAATTTTATTGTATACTGCATACTTGTATTGTATTTCATAGCTATTGGCTCTCGTGATAAATATTTCTGCAGTGTGTTCTGCCTAAAATAGTTTAGGTAGTAGCTGTAATATTCTCCATATTCCTGATTGTGTTGTGGGCCTAGTTGTTTGTTAGAGCTCATTGTCCAGGCCATCATAGTTAGCAAAGACCATCCCCCAGTTCCGTGAGAGTTTAGTGTTTATGGTCATTGTCTAGTTGGGTTGCCAGGGCTACGGCTTGGAGAAAGCACCTCACTGGTTCTTTTGAGTTTTTTTTTTAAGTTGTTTCAGGTTTCAACTTTCTGTTAAGAAGTTAAATTGAGTGTTTCAGCCATTACACACAGAGCTATCTGAGGAGGAGCAGCTGATCTGTGATATATAGCAATAAGTAGCCTGTTTTTTTTTTTTTTTTTTTTTGCTTATTTGTAGTAGTTATTGCTTATTCTAGATATTTATAGCAATTTTATTGTATACTGCATACTTGTACTGTATTACATAGCTATTGGCTCACTTGTGATAAACATTTCTGTAGTGTTTTCCCACTCTCCCTCCCTATTGGCATCTTGTCTTTATATCTGCTGGCCTTGCAGTTGCCTGCCCCTACTCTAAATTTGATCTTGGACACTCCTCCCAGTTTAGTGTCATTAGCTCATTCTACCTTATACAAAGAGAACAGCTGAGAAGGCCAAACCACTTAGTTTCGTTCCTTCTGTTCCTCCTTTTTCCTTTCCTAACCAAAAAAAAAGAAAATGTTTGAATATCCTTGTGTTTTGACTGTGCTTCTCAAACATTTTGGAAATATAAACTATATTTCAGTGCATTTATTCAAACTGTATTTGCCTTAATATTGCTACAACTCAAGTGCTCTAGGTTGCACTGCATCATAATTGTTTTAGTGTGTTTTAGCTTCTTTTCTGTATATATATATATATATATATATATATATATATATATATATATATATATATATGTATATATATAGACTTTTCTGTATATGTAGACTATCTACTTATTCTACTGTATTACTGCCTCTTAAATCATTTTTCAGTTGTGCACTTGCCTTGCTGCATTTAAAAAGTTTTAAATTGCTAATTTTGTAGAGTTCTAATTGTATTTACTGTTTAGGGCTACACACTCAAGTGCATTAGCCTTTTCTGTGTTTATTTAGTGTATTATTGCATTGTTTAGCCTGTTTTAACAACATTTTTTTTTTATTGGAATCTGTGTACTGAGAGACAGCCTTACAAGACTATCTGCAAATATATAGAGCTGAGTATATTTTTCTGTATTATTCTGTATTACAGAGCTAAATTGTTGCTTAGATATCTGTTGTCTTACTGTTCTGCAAATATACAGAGATCAGTATATATTTTTCTGGTTTTATAATTTGCACTGTGATTCCTCACATCTCTGTTGAAACTGAATTTGGTGGCTTTTGCAGTGCCCGCCCCACTGTAGATTTGATCTAGGACACTCCCCCAGTCCCATCTCTTTACCGCATTCTACCTAATAAACCCTTTCTGCACTTGCTTTTAGTCCTTTTTAATGTAATTACATTTTTTCAAACTGTGTGTGGACTAATATTGCTACATACTCAAGTGTGCCAGCTTGCACTGCATGTGAATTGTTTTTACTACTGTTTTTGCTACTTTTTTAAAAAAAAAAATTGTAAGCCTGTTTCCTACCTTTCCTGTAATTAGTGTTCCAGATACAGATTTGTTGTATCCAGGTCTGTTTGTAAGCTTCTGAGCCCCCCAAGCCTTTCTGTGTTGGAGGGAAGCCTTCTAGCTTATCAGTGGGAGTGGTAAGCATTAGGTAACCTGTCTACCACATAGGGAGTGGTTCTGGCCCAGAATTTGTAGTTATTGGCCGTTTGGGTGGTCTTCCATCTCTCTCAACTTTCTAATTTGAAGGCCTGCATTTGCACTTGTTTCTGTCCTGTAACACCTGGGCCCATCTCATTTGCTCACTCAAAAAAAAAAAATTTATCTACTTTTACTGTATTTGTGTTTCTTCCTACTTTATTTTGCTTTTGCGTCATCTTAAAAGTACTCAGTTGTATTTATTACTGCTTGGTTTAACTCATTCTAAGCCTTTTAGTTTAAGCACTTGGACTTCAGGCCAGTTGTTTTACATTAAGAAGGTTTGTGGTCTGCACTGTAGTGGCAGAACAGGTAGCTTACATCCTTCTAAGTTGGGAACTGCTGATTGAGGGTTCAGTGTCTGTTATTCTAAAAGTGTATTAATTCTGGTTTAAGCACTTGGGCTTCAGGCCAGTTATTTTACATTAAGAGGGTTCGTGGTCTGCACTCTTGTGGGAGGAGAGGTTGGACTCTGCCCTTCTGAGCTGGGAATTTCTGGTTAAAGGCTTATAGTGCCTGCATATTTGAACTGATTTTTACTGAAATTGGTACACCTTGTTTGCTGTAGCATAGACTAGATCCAGGGCTGCTGAATCTTGCTTTGTTTGTATAACTTGAGCACTAATCCTGATATTCTTTAAAGTACTCAATTATATTTATTACTGCTTGGTGTAACTCATTCTAAGCCTTTTAGTTTAAGCACTTGGGCTTCAGACCAGTTGTTTTACATTAGGAAGGTTTGTGGCTTGCACTGTGGTGGCAGGACAGGTAGCTTACATCCTCCTAAGTTGGGAACTGCTGATTGAGGGCTCAGTGTCTGTTATTCTAAAAGTGTATTAATTCTGGTTTAAGCACTTGGGCTTCAGGCCAGTTATTTTACATTAAGAAGGTTCGTGGTCTGCACTCTTGTGGGAGGAGAGGCTGGACTCTGCCCTTCTGAGCTGGGAATTTCTGGTTAAAGGCTTATAGTGCCTGAATATTTGAACTGTTTCTTAATGAAATTGGTACACCTTGTTTTCTGTAGCATAGACTAGATCCAGGCCTGCTGAATCTAGCTTTGTTTGTATGCTTGTTGTTTGTTTGCTTGTTTTTTTCCCTGAAACGCTAATTCCACCTAAAACACGGCTTTTCAGTGCTCCTGTGGATCCCTAGTGATATCTGCATTGCTTACTGTACTTATTTCCTTGTTTCACTTGAAAGAAAGTTACTGTTTGTTGTTTTTGCATTTAAGTTACCTGCAACACATTACATTTAAGTTACCTGGCACTTGCTCACTAAAGCAATTATATAAGTCAGCACTAAAAAATTAAAAGCACTACACCCTCACAAACTCCCCTTGAGTACCTTGTTCCCCATTGGCCCTTTTTTTCAATTATAAAGGAATTCCCAATACTATTCTAGAATGTCCAAAGGTCAGTTGTCAGTCTCCTCTCCGGTCCAGCTGGTGAATCTGGGAATCTTGAGGCAATGTTACAACTGCCTCATGTACACAGACAACCCCGCCCTCCTCCCAACAAATTCCAACACATATGAGAGATGCAACCATATAGCCAAACTGGAGGCTAAGCTCTCTCAACTCAGTACTGGCGTAACCAGTCAGGAGGAGAAGGAAACCACACTCATGACAATTCCAGTCTCACATAGACCTACCACGACAGCAAACCAAACACATAAACACACAAAAACATACTCGGAGGCCCTAAATAAAAATCTGGCTAAGCAGCAGAGACCTCCAAAGCAGACACCCAAGCAACCGCTACCCCAAAATAAAACACGTGCAACACATAGCTCACAAAGCCAGTGTGCCGAACAGTCACAGCCCTTAAGGCTAAACAACACACCTGATACACTTGTAATAGGTGACTATCGTCAGGCACACTGACGTCCTGCTCACCAGGCTGAACAAGGAGAAGGTCATGGTGAGCTGCCTGTCGGGAGCTAGGATCCGCCACATAACACAAGCACTCAGGTCACTCCAAGGCAAGTACAAATATGACTCAGTCATTGTCCATGCTGATGTGAATGACCTGAGACGTACCTCCCTGGACTACATAAAAAGAGACATAGAGGAGCTCTCTGAGCATGTGGCCCAGGCCGGCATGACTCTGACCTTGAGTAGCATCTTACCATCACCAAGAATGATGCCACAATATGAAGACAAGATGATCAATTTCAACAATTGGCTTAAGTATTAGTGTCATTCAAAGGGGATCCAATGCTCGTCAGCCTGGGATGACATGTCCAACAAGCCACGATGCTTCACTAGGAACGGCTTGCACCTGTCACCCCTGGGCTTTCGGATATTGGCAAAGGCTCTTGCTACCCCCATAGTGCCTTTTTTAGGCAAGGCTCAAAAGACAAACCCACCTCCATGGGTATCACAAGGGATAAGAAACTAAGAGTAATGCTACTCAACACCAGAAGTCTAAACCTCAAGATGCACGCACTCAAAACTCTCCTTAGCATGGAGAACATCGATATCTGTGCAGTAACAGAAACCTGGTTCAAGGTTTCCGAGAGCACCCCAGCACTGCCAGGTTATACCTCATACCATGCTTTTTGGCCCCAAAACTTGGACCGAACCACAAAAGGAGGGGGAGTATCAATATTCATCAAAGATACCCACACCTCCAGGTTGGTGGCACAGCACGAAGCATCAGAGACTATCCATGTGCAACTAACAGTGGGTAAAACTGTCTTCCAGTCTATAGCCTGCTACAGACCACCCTCCCAAACCCAGGAACCCCACTCAGCCTTCCTGAGAACACTGGAAAATATAAAGGTCTCTCCAAACACCATTATATTGGGTGACTTTAACAACCCAAACATAGACTGGGAGCATTACTCTAGCTCCAACACCGTAGCCCAAAGGTTCCTAGAATTTATAAACTCAAATGCTATGGAACAACTTGCTACCACTCCCACAAGAGGGGAAAACATACTGGACCTGATCATCACCAACATGGGGACTCTATGCTCCAGACCTGAAGTGTATCCCTCACTGGTAAGATCAGACCATAAACTAATCTCACTGGATATTCACATCCCGACCCCACCCCCTGCTCAGAAAACCACAGTGAAAAACTTCTCTAAAGCAAATTTCACACTCCACAAAACCGAGGTGGAATCCTTCAAAGCCCCCGGGCCTGAGGAAAATATGGCCCAGACCACAGAATCCTTTATAAACATATTCTATGAACACCTTCAGGAATGCATGGATCATGCAATCCCAAATAAAACCAAGACCCAATCCTCCAAAGGCAGACGTCCTGTCTGGTGGACCCCAGCCATAAACAAACTATACAATAGAAGGAGGGAGCTACTACATGATAGAGCAAAATCCCAAAAAGGGAAGGCATCTCTGATCAGTATTAGCAAAAAACTACGGGCACTCATAAAATCGTCTAAGGCCAGCTTTGAGAGAAAAATTGCACAGGACACTAAGGATAATCACAAGACTTTCTTTAGTTATGTTACGATCCTGGGTGGGAATTCCCAGATATGCTCAGAATTAGTCCAAAATGACAAAAAATACACTGAACCCACAGACATTGCCAACATCCTAGCTGACAGGTTCAGTGCAAACTTCTCCCGCCCTCCCCACCAAAAGGGCAAATATCTATCCCAGCAGAGTGCTGCCCCCCTGACATCTCAGATGCTCAGGTAAGAGCCGCCCTCTTCAAAGCAAAAAACACAGCATCAATGGGACCAGACGGTGTCCCAGGCTGCATCCTACATGAACTCCAAGAAGAGCTAAACCCAAACATAAAACTACTGTTCAATCTCAACCTTACTACAGGATATGTACCCAAAGAGTGGCGTACAGCAGCAGTGGTCCCTCTACACAAAGGTGGTGCCTCAACAGATCCTGGAAACTATCACCCCATAAGCCTGACTAGCTTGGTCTGCAAAGCTATGGAAAGGATCATCATGGACCTCATAAATAAAGATATTGGGGACCTACAGACACTGGATCCTGCCCAGTTTGGCTTTGTTAAGGGCAGATCCTGCCTCTTAAACCTGGTTGATGTCTTTGAAACAGTCACCAAGGCCATTGACGAGGGGAAGGTGGTCCACACAGCCTACCTGGACCTCACAAAAGCCTTTGATACAATACCCCACTCAGGCATTATAGATAAGCTCACCAGCTTAAATATAAACCCCTATGTCACTAGCAAACTGGCTCAAGGACAGAACTCACATGGTTAGAATTGCTGGAGCCATGTCAGACTCCAAACCAGTTACAAGTGGCATCCCACAAGGCTCAGTCCTGGGACCTCTCTTGTTCGGTATATATTTCTCGGAGGTACAGGCCAACACGGAAAGACTGTGGCTGACCAAGTTCGCAGATTACTGCAAACTGGGTGCCATAATCGACTCTCCAGCCAACACAAGCATCCTCCAAAAGGGCCTCATAGAAACAGACAACTGGTGCCAGAGCCATGGCCTCAAGCTAAATGCCAAAAAGTGTATAGTCATCCCCTTTGGCAAAAACAAAGTGCCCACAAATTACCACATAGGTGGTAATCCATTAAGTACAGAAGAAGTAATTAGGGACCTGGGGACCCAAGTTGATAGCAATCTCTCATTTGACAACCATGTGGCCAAGGTGGTTAGAAAAACATTTTATATAGCCCACCTAATCATGAAGGGATTCACATCTAGATCAGGGGAGGTCATCATGCCTCTTTACTCATCCCTCATCAGGCCCATAATCGAGTACAATGCCCCTTTTGGGATGTACCTTACCAGACACCTGCAGCAACTGGAAAGACCCCAAAAGTACCTCACCAAGAGGATCACAGGGCTCAAACAGATGCCATATTCTGCCCGGTTAAAGAAACTCCAGCTCTACTCAGTGGCATACCGCCTGCTCAGAGGTGATCTGTGCCTGACGTATAAAGCCATGTCCAACCCGGAATTAATGGACATGCTGCACCTCAGAAAATCCAAATCCCATCAAGCTCGAGAGACTTGAACCTCAGCACTGAAATAAATAGGACATGCTGGAGGGACAGATTCATAACCCAGAGGCTCCCTTCACTCTGGAATAAAATCCCAGTCCAGGTTAGGCAGAGTCCCTCATTGACTCTCTTCAAGAGGAATCTTGACGAGTGGATGGGAGATCGTAGGTTTACCCCAGGTATCACTTCTGTGTCACTGTTACACAGAGGCACAGTATACTAACCTCGAAAAAGGGCATAGCAAGATTAATTTAAAATGGGTGGCGAAAGCCAAACACACTCTGGCTAGGCTTATAAATGCCCTAGGGCAGATAGCCTAGTATGAACCTATGAACCTATGAACCTAAAAAAAAAAACTATCTTGTTTGCTCCTTTCCTGCCTTTCCTAGCTAGCATAGTCCAGATCCCAGGCTTTGCTGGTTTCAGGACATTATTTTCTGTGTTCAGAGCTATCCAAACCTTGCTGTAGTAGAGGGAAGTCTTACTGCTTACCAGTGGGAGTGGTGAGTATTGTACTGCCTGTCTAACACTACAGGAGTGGTTTCCAGCTCTGAAATTGTAATTTTAGCCATTTGGGGCTGATTTCTATAATTTTAGCTATTTGGGGCTGATTTCTATACCTTTCAACTTTCTGGCTTAAAAACACGTGTGTTTGCGCATTTTTCACATCATGCAGCACCGCGGGGCTACGGTTAAATTATTCCAGGTGCCAGAAAGTCTGCTCTTCAAATTCTCCCTTAGAACTAGCTAGATTCTCAGTAGTAGCACTAAAATCTGAACCCCTGTGACTAGCACTTGCTCTAGAACCTGCTGGAAAGCACTAGGAAGCCTTAAACTGATACAAGCACTCAGCTCTCCTTGTTAATAAGGAGAAATTAATCATAGGCACTAAACAGCCTAAAATTGCAAAGTACCTTGCAAAGGTAAGGGAAAACAGCTCTTGTACATTACAAAAAAGCACCTAAACAGGCATGTCCAAGGGTCAGCTTCCGGTGATTTCTCCTTTCCACCTGGTGAGTCTGGGCATACTGGGGCAATGCAGCAACTGCCTCATGTACACAGACAACTATCTCCTCCTACCACCCAACACTACAACCTGCGAGAGATGCACTTACATAGCCAAACTGGAAGCAAAGCTCTCTCCAGCCAAGATTGTGCTAGACAGCCAAGAGGAGAAGGTTAACACCTGCACTACACCTCAAGCAGCACATATCCCTTCAAAACCCACACCATCAACACCCACACATAGCAACACTAAACCCACATATGCAGAGGCCCCTAACATTAACCTGCCAAAGCAACAAGGACCTCCGAAGCTGAAATGCAAACAAACACCAGTCACAACCAAAGTGACACATAGCTCACAACACCAGTGTGCCACCCAACAACAGCCCCTAAGGCAAGACAACGTACCCAATGCTTTAGTCATAGGTTACTCTATAGTCAGGCACACTGATGTCCCACTCACCAGGCTGAACAAGGAAAAAATTACAGTCAGCTGCCTTTCGGGTGCCAGGATCCACCACATAATGCATGCACTCAAGTCACTCCACAACAAGTACAAATACGACTTTGTTATTGTCCATGTTGGAGTGTATGGCTTGAGAATTACCTCCCTGGAATACATGAAAAGAGACATGGAAGAGCTCTTGGATCATGTGGCCCAGGCAGGTATGACCCTAGCTCTAAGTAGCATTGTGCCTTCGCCCAGAATGATATCACAGTATAAGGACAAAATGATTGACTTCAACAATTGGCTAAGCTTCTGGTGTCATTCAAAGGGGATCCAGTATCTGTCTGCCTGAGACAACATGATCGACAAACCACGATGCTTTGCCAGAGATGGTCTGCACCTGTAACCCCTGGGATTCAGGATACTGGCTAAAGCTCTTGCCACCCCTATAGTGCCTTTTTAGGCAAGGTTCAAAGGACAAAACCACCACCCTAACAGATACAAGTATGCAAAATCTGAAAATAATGCTATTCAATGCTAGGAGTCTAAACCTCAAAATGCACTCTCTCAAGGCACTCCTAAAAATGGAAAACATCGATATCTGTGCAGTAACTGAGACCTGGTTCAAGGCTCCAGAGAGCACCCCTGCAATACCAGGCTACAACTCTTACCACACTTTTCGGCCACCAAACCAAGATTGAAACACTAAAGGTGGAGAAGTGTCCATATTCACCAAGGATATTCACACCTCCAGGCTAGTTGCCCAACACAATGCATCTGAAATTCTCCGGGTGCAACTGACACTAGGTAAGACTGCAATCCAAATTGTAGCTTGCTACTGATCCCCCACCATGCCTCAAGATTCTCACTACACCTTTCTAAACATACTGGAAAATATTAAGATACAACCAAACACCCTAATACTGGGTGATTTCAACTATCCTGCCATTAACTGGGAAAACTACTCGGGTACCAACACCTCTTCCCAACGGTTCTTGGAATTCATAAATTCCAATGCCCTGGATCAACTAATCCATTGTCCAACCAGGGGCTCCAATATCCTAGACCAGGAAATAAATTCTCCTCACCACTACTAAAGACACCGAGGGTAGACAAATGAACAAAGAAAAAAGACCTTAGGTGTCGTCCACAGCTTCAGGCTTCAGACTGTTAAGATACACTTTATTAATCACTTAAAAAGTGAAGCTGACAGGATGTAAACTTCACTAGAATATGATGAACTGAAAAAAGTTAACTTTTATACGATCTGAAGAAGGCATCTGCCGAAAGCGCTTATCGTTTGGACAATTTCATCAGCTTTTTACAATCCAGTGAAGTATATGTTTTTGTCAGCTTTGCTTACAAAGCATCTATTAACTGTGCTTTAACAACTTGAAGCCTGAAGTTGTGGATGTTAATTACTAGGCTAATTATTTCAGCATTTCAGTGAAGCTTGCATTTTGTCAGCTTCACTTTTTAAGTTTTCAGTAAATTGAGTTTTAACAGCCTGAAGTTTGAAGCTGTGGATGACAACTGCTTGGATCGTTTGGAAAATTTCATCAGCTTTTTACACTCCAGTGAAGTATATGTTTTTGTCAGCTTTGCTTACTAAGCATCTATTTACTGTGCTTTAACAACTTGAAGCCTGAAGTTGTGGATGTTAATTACTAGGCTAATTATTTCAGCATTTCACTGAAGCTTGCATTTTGTCAGCTTCACTTTTTAAGTTTTCAATAAATTGAGTTTTAACAGCCTGAAGTTTGAAGCTGTGGATGACAACTGCTTGGATACTTAACTTTTTTCAGTTCATCATATTCTAGTGAAGTTTACATCCTGTCAGCTTCACTTTTTAAGTGATTAATAAATTGTGTCTTAACAGTCTGAAGCCTGAAGCTGTGGACGACACCTAAGGTCTTTTTTCTTTGTTCAATATCCTAGACCAGGTCATTACCAACATGGGAGATAGATGCTCCACACCAACGGTCACCCCCTCATTGGTCAGGTCTGATCATAAGCAAATCACCTTTGACATCCACATCCCACCCCCACCCCCCAGTAAGGAAACCTCCTTGAAAAACTTCTCCAAAGCCCACTTCATGCCACTCAAGTCTGAAGTGACAAACTTCATGACACCCATGTAGACGGGAGCTGAAAGTTTGACTGCTGAATCTTACACTAAGGCACTGTACGAGCACATCCACTCATGCATGAATCGTGCCATCCCAAATAGGACCAAGATGCTCTTCTCCAAAAAAAGGAAGCCAATCTGGTAGTCCCCTGCCATAAACAAACTATACAACAGAAGAAAGAAACTGTTGCAGAAAATAGAAAAACCCCAGGATGCAAAAAAACTCCCTTACCAGCATCAGTAAGAAGCTGAGATCCCTCATAAAATCCTCCAAAGCTAGTTACGAAAATAAAGTTGCCAAAGATTCCAAAGACAACCACAAGGCATTCTATAGTTATGTCAAGAATCTAAATGGCAATGCTCAGATATGCTATGAGCTACAACAGAATGGCATTAAATATACTGATCCCAAGGATATTGCCAATATCCTGGCAGATCAATTTAGTGCCAACTTCACCCCCTCTCACCCCCTAAAGGGCCCATCTCAATACTAAACCATTGCCAAATTCTGGTAATCACAGCCACACAGGTAGAAACCACACTCTCCAAAGCTAAGAATACAGCATCCATGGGACCAGATGACATCCCAGGCTGTGTACTACATGAACTGCAAAATGAACCGGCACCTCACCTAAGTGTCATGTTTAGTCATAGCCTCACCTCAGGCTTCGTGCCCACTGAGTGGCCCACACTTACAGTTATCCCACTCCACAAGGGGGGATCCACCTTGGATCTCAGAAACCACTTTCCTATCAGTCTGATGAGCCTGATCTGCAAGAGCATGGAACGTGTTATCATGGAACTTATAAACAAAGACATTGGCAACCTTCAAACACTGGACCCCACCCAATTTGGGTTTGTGAAGGGCCAATCTTGTCTCCTGAACCTGATTGACTTCTTTGAATCAGTCTCCAGAGCTGTGGATGAGGGTAAGGCAGTCCACACAGCCTATCTGGACCTCGCCAATGACTTTGACACAATCCCCCACTCTGGAATCATAGATAAACTTACTAAGCTGGGCATAAATCCCTACATCACTCGATGGGTTGCCAACTGGCTTACTGACAGAACCCAGACTGTAAAAGTAGCAGACTACAAATCCAGCTCCAGACAAGTGACAAGTGGAGTACCTCAGGGTTCAGTCCTGGGACCGCTCTTGTTTGGCATCTACTTCTCTGAAGTACAGGCCAACACTAAGGGACTCTGGCTGACAAAGTTTGCAGATGACTGCAAACTGGGAGCCATTATTGAATCCCCAAATGATGTGGATATTCTACAAAAGGGCCTTACAGAAACAGATGCCTGGTGCCAGAGCCATGGGCTTAATCTTAATGCCAAGAAATATATAGTTATCCCCTTTGGTAAAAAAAACATGTACCCATGAATTACCACATAGGTGGCAGTACACTAAACACCGAAAGTGTGATGAAAGACTTAGGGACACAGGTGGACAGTGGTCTCACCTTCAATAACCACATCACCACAGCAGTCAGGAAATCCTTCTATGTGGCACACTTCATCAATAAGGGCTTTTCATCAAGAAAAAAAGGAGGTCATTGTCCCACTGTACTCATCCCTCATTAGACTCATTATAGAGTACAATGCCTCATTTGATATGTACCTCATAAGACATCTACAACAGCTGGAATGGCCACAGAATTGCCTCACTTAAAAAATCACAGGCCTAAAGCAGATGCCCTATGCTGACCATCAAAAAAACTCCAGCTATACTCTGTGGCATATCGTCTACTCAGTGGTGATCTCTGCTTAACATAATAGGCCATGTCAAATCCTGAGCTGTTGGACATGCTCCACTTAAAGAAATCTCAATCCCTCAGAGCCACAATCTCCAAGGATCTAAACTTTGTCATCACAATAAACAAAACATGCTGGAGGGATAGGTTCCTGACCCAGAGACTCACCATACTCTGGAATAGACTGCCCATACATGTCAAACAGAGTGCCTCCATGGCCCTCTTCAAAAAGAACCTTGACGATTGGATGGGAGATAGGAAATTTACTCCGGGATCACATCAATCACCCTGCTAGACAGGGATCCAGGGAAGTAAATACTGTGGGAAGAAATATCCAGGGAATTGTTATGGCTTGGCTTGTATAGACCCTAGGGCCGATAGCCTAGTACCAACCTATGAACCTATGAATCTATGGGTATGGCATCCAGGTTCAAGTAAGTTATAGTACCACTCTACTCAGCTCTTATCAGATCCATCATTGAGTACAATGCATCCTTTGGCATGTACCTAACAGGCCTTTGCAACAGTTGGAACATCCTCAAAGGTTCCTCACCAGGAGAATCCTGAGTATGAATACCCTGTCCTACACAGATTGCCTTAAGGCCCTATCTCTGTATTCAGTCTCCTACAGGTTACTGAGATAAGATCTATGCCTAGCATATAAGGCATCCTCAGACCCAGCTCTGATGGACTTTTTGTGCATCTGCAAAAAAACAGCACTAGGAACACTAAATCCAAGGAGCTGAATTTTGCCTGTAGGATAAATAAAACATGCTGAAGAGACAGATATGTGTCTCAAAGGATCCTCTCACTATGGAGCAGGCTCACCATCCAAATGAAGTAGAGTTTATCCTTGACCCTTTTAAACCAAAACCTTGATCATTGGATGGGATATCATAAATTCACCATCAGTCTGACATCCATATCTCTGATGGACAGAGACTGACAGTAAGTTAACTAATCCCAAACTAACACGTCCCTCCCTCCACACACACATAATTAGCTACCTCCTTACTAACATACCTCACCATATTGACATCCATTCTACTCGAAGGCACAACTGGGTTGGGTTGCAAGAATAGCCTTATAAAGATAGCCTAGTACAAACCTATGAACAATAATAAATACAGTTACACATATGTACAATTATGAGATTCACTTGAGCTGGGCATTAAGAACTTTGAAAGATGAACAAAAGTTTATGAAACGTTCTCATTGTCACCATTTTGAGCACCGCTGGATACTGCATTTCTGTGACGGTTGAGAAAAAGCAAGGATTTTACCAAGATGCTTAAAATAGATAAAGTCAGGATCACAACAGAAGAAATAAGATAAAAGCAATCTTCTTAAACCCCAAAGACCTCCCAGAATTCTCTACTGAAAAATTATCCTCAGCAAGCCCAAAAGCACTCAACCAAAGTAACACTTGACACCACACACATATGGCCACATTCAGTGAAGCCTCAAATACAAAGGCCGTAAAGTAAACAAACACAGTTTCCAGGACTCTAGTCATAGGGGACTCCATTTTATGACATACTTATGCCCCTCTCACCAGTCAGAACAAAGAGAAGTTCATGTTTAGTTGACTATCTGGAGCCAGGATTCATCAAGTTACTCATGTACTCAAATCACTGTAACACAGGTGTGGGTACGTATAAATAACCTGTTTTGTAGCTCCCTAGATTATATGAAGATAGACATTATAGACCTCTTGAACTACGTTTCTCAGGCTGGTATGTTACTAAAACTGAACAGTATTCTACCTTCACCAAAGATGATGCTACAATACAAACAAAAGATGATTGGATTAGTTTCTTGTGCAATTCCAAGGGGATAAAATATTTGTCAGTAAGAAAGGACATGGTTAATAAACCATGTCACTTTGTTAAGGATGGGCTGCACCTGTCCCCTCTAGGACTTTGTATATTGGCTAAAACTTTATCTTCCCCCCCATAGAGCCTTTTAGGCAATATCAAATTAATAAAACTACCGACATAGTAAAATCAGTTCCAGGAAACCTTGCAGTGCTACTGCTCAATACCAGGAACCTAAACTAGAAACTCCACTCCCTCCAAGCTGTCCTCACCTTGGAGAATATTGACATCTGTGCAGTTACAGAGACATGGTTTTGAAGCCATAGAGAGTACCCTGGCTGTGTAAGGTTTCAGTGTCTTCCACACATTTAGACCAGTAGCTGTACAAATAAGGACTAAAGGTGGAGGTGTCTCGAGCTACATCAATAACAAGCATATTTCTAGGTTAGTTACACAGGATGAAATGCTGCAATTTCACCACATGCAGATCACCAGAGATACAATCTAATAGCACATCCTAACAAGCTATATGTCACCCTCTATGTCCCATGAAACCCACAACACATAGTCCAAACTACTAGAGAGATTCACCATCCAACCAAACATGTCACTCATGGCAGACTTTATTTACCCCTCTACGGATTGCAAATCCCTTACAGCCTCAGATTTGCAGGCATAGAGATTTCTGGACATTGTAAGCAGAAACAGCCTTGACCAGGTAATGCATACACCCAATACAGGTTCCAACATATTGGGCCTGGCACATATGGGAGACTGCTGCACCAGCAAAACCCCACTACCATGTAATATCCTCCTTGGTAAGGTCTGATTATAAAGATGTCTACCTTGAAATAAAAATTGATTCAGTAACCTCAACAAACCCAGTAACAGTCAGGAACTACTCCAAAGCAAACTAACTTTTTATTATGCAATAGCTTGTTAAAATTAAATACCCTCCAATCCCAGACTAGGTGCATAATTGTTCACAGAAACTCGGTACAGCCTTGTCAATGTCTGCATTGATGTTGACTTACCTACCATAAGTAACCTCTAACAAATTCTAAAAAACAAGCCAAGGTATTGGAGTACTAAATTAAACAGGTTATATAACAAAAGAAAAAAACATCATAGCTAAAACTAGAAAGTGCATCTCCGAAAAAGATAACTCTCTATGAGAAAAATAAGAGGGCTTATTAAGACCATGAAACACAGTTTTGAGGCTAAGATGCCCTCCAAGGCCAAGGACAACTATAATGCCTACGTCAGCTGTGTCAGAAAACTCAAAGGCAATACACAAGTGTACTCTGAACTGGTGGCTAAGTGTGTCACATTTGTTGGAGGAGGATGGAGTCTGAATGAAGGGATGATAAGTCAGGAAGCAAAGGAGTGTAGCATTGCTGAAACTGAATTCATCCTCACGTCTTGGTGATTACCTTCATGAAGCGGACCCTGTTTTTTCACAAAATCTTATCAAGATGACACTGATATGTAGACAGCATTTATATAGCATTATCATGGACAGAAGTAGGTCAAAAATCAAAAAAGATAGCTGGGCACACAAGACCCTGGATAAAAAAATTGCCCAATCCTGGTAGGTGCACTGGTGCCAGGACTGGAAAAAATGACAGTGTAGAATCCTCAAAAAATGGAAACATTCCTACATAGGCCCAGGCCCAGGGGAAGGATGCCCCCTCTCATTGTAGAAGGAAGTAACAGTCCACAAAAATCACAAAACTGATAGGCCAAAGAAGAGGCATAAAGATGATAGAGTGGACTATTGAGGATAAGAAAGAAATTATGTATTGTTACTATTATGTAAAAAGTCCAGAATTTCCAGACACAAGATATACAAAATGATTAAGAGAGAAATCAGAGGAAAGAAAAAATACTTCCAAAAGAAAAACTGTCAGCAGCCTCAAATAACATTTTGTGCTCATTAATAGAACAGAAGGAATGGAGAAAAGAAGATTAATAAAGCAGAAGTTAAAAAATAGAAGTTGAAGTTGTGGAATGCCTGCAAAGTGAAGGATTTGGTGTAGAAGGTCTAGCACAAATTACTTCAGAGCATGATGAAACCACTCTCCAAAGTAAGGGAGATCAGGAGACATCTGAAAAAGAAATATGGGCATGGGAAAGAAAAAGAGATTTAATATGGTGCAATATTTATGCAAAGGCGAAAGCAAAACTAATCATGATAATTATTTCCTATCTCCCCTTTAGTTACCTAGGATCACGGCTCTTGGTGATGCATGACCATTTCATTTGTTTAGCCTACTATATTGCACTATTTTATAAGTGAGGAGAACCAAACTAACTTGCTTTGAATATACAGTTGAACTTAGCCTAGACTACAGCTGTACATTAACTGTGGATTTCATGCTTCAGGTACCCTGATCTACCAGGACACAAACTACTTTACTTTCACACAATGCGAGGTGCACATAATACAAATTCCACATGGTCAGAAAAAATGGCAAAAAGCTTACTTCTTCAGGTACCCTGATCTATCGGGACCCCAACTACTTTACCTTCAGCCAGTGCGGGGTGCACATAAGACAAATACTATGCAGTCAGCAAAAACGGCAAAAAGCTTACCTCTTCAGCTACCCTGATCTACTGGGATCCCAACTACTTTACTTTCAGCCAGTGTGATGTGCACATAAGACAAATACCATGCGGTCAGCAAAAATGGCAAAAAGCTTACCTGTATGTCCAGCCTTTGTTATTTAAAATTGTATTTTACAGTAAGTTTGTAAACACGCTCGTTCATCACCAGAACTACATCTAGTTAACTCTGACCTGCTTCCTCCCTCCCTTTTTCTTAGTTTGTTGTCTTTTACTCATTCATAGCCCCCAGATATAAGCTACCCAATATGCCTCATGTTAATAGCCTTAATTTGAGTTTGTTGAGTATACTATTAAATAAACCCTCACAGAGAGTGAATCCAATGTACAGTTTCAAATTAAGATTTCTGCTGGCATAGACCTTAACTTGGCATTTTTACCTGCTCAATAGATTGTTTTTTTTTGTTGTTGCAAGCTGCTATGATCTGGTCTTAGCCCAGCCTTTTGCCATCCACACTATAAATCTATTGTTGCCATTCTTCCTTCTTTCCACCATCCTTTGCAACTTCAAATACTGAGGTATCGGCGTCCAGAGCCATTATTTCCTATCTCCCCTTTAGTTACCTAGGATTGTGGCTCCTGGTGATGCACAGCCATTTCATTTGTTTAACCTACTATATCACACTATTTTATAAGTGAGGTGAACCAAACTAACTTGCTTTGAATATACTGTGGAACTTAGCCTGGACGACAGCCGTACATGAACTGGATTTCATGGTACTGAGACTGCAAGTATTGAACACATAACCACTGTGCTTCAAAGGAATTCACTAGACCTGGAGCGAATGTTGCTAAACTAATATATTTTATTGCTATTAGCCAATTCAACTGACTGCTATATACAGAATATTGCTCATATCAATGCTGTTATATTAATGTGCATTTAAATTAGTGAATTTTTAAGTATGAACTATAACATCTAAAACAGTTAACTGTAAGTTACAGTCGGGAGCATGCTGTAACCTGTGGCTTCAATATCTGTTAGTTTTGTATTCTCTGTGTAGTTTAATGTTGATTATACTGTTCCATTTAATGCTGCTTTGACCAGAGTGTCTGTTTCAATATTCTCTACTCCTATAGCCCCCTTCTTTCTACATAATACTATCGGTTTCTTTATTTACTTCCATCATAGCTTGTTTAGTCACCTAATCTCTCCCCTCTTCCTCCTATTTCTCTCCTAGCTTTAGGTACCCTGATCTACTGGGACTCCAACTATTTTACTTTCAGCCAGTACGAGGTGTACATAAGACAATTACCACATGATCAGCAAAAAGGGCAAAATGCTTACCTGTATGTCCAAACTTTGTTATTTAAAATTGTATTGAACAGTAAGTTGGTAAACATGCTTATTCATCACCAAAACCACATCTAGTTAACTCTGATCTGCTCCCCCCACCCCTTTTCTTAGTTTGTTGTCTTTTACTCATTCACAGCCCCCAAATATAAGCTACCCAATCTGCCTCATGTTAATAGCCTTAATATGAGTTTGTTCAGTATACTATTAAATAAACCCTCACATAGAGTGAATCCAATGTACATTTTCAAACTAAGATTTCTGCTAGTATAGCCCATATCTCAGCATTTTTACCTGCTCAATAGATTGTTTTTTTGTGGTCGCAAGCTGCTGCAATCTGATCCAACTCTAATCTATCACATAACACATCCTTACTTCCTAGAACAGCTAATGATCTGCTCTTACTAAATTTTAATGTCAGAAGCATAACCAATTAAGTCCATGACCTTCACGCTATTCTTTCCATATATTCCCCTGACATAGTATTATTAACTGAAACATGGCTTAAACTTGGTATTTCCAATAATAAAATCTTAGCACCTGACTATGATATCCTAGTTAATGATCAAACAGCTAAAAGGGAGGTGGTGTACCTATACTATTTAAAATCTACTAAATGTAGAAAAGCTGGACATACAGACGGCCGGAATCATGAAGGCTTGCACGGAGTCTTAGAGTAGAGTAAGACTCCATGCAGCCATCATGTCCGACGAGTGATCCAGGAACAGCCTGTAGGGGCGTGTAAGAGAGCTCCTAAAATGGCTATTACACAGACAGGGCTGGGATATACAAATTACCTCAATTGCAGGTGAAAGGCATGCAAATTAGGTAGATTTGCGATTCAGGAAACCTGAACCTGTCCGAGTAAGAGCAGTGTTATTTGCAGAAATGTACTCAGTTGACAACTGAGTACCGTTCTGCAAATAGCAAAACGGAGCCGTGACAGCTCCAAATAAATGTTGTATCCAGTGCAGGAAGCATGCCAATGGCCAAATATACGGCCATGTGAAATGTTTCCTGATGCAATATGAAATTATATATTTTTTTCGCCGATTTCCGATGTTTAAGCATAGCGCAGCACCGTGCAAACGGGCTGCACTCTAAAACCCTGAATACTAAAAATTAAAACCCACAAATGTGTATTTTATTGAAATTGTCAATGTAAAATGCAAGGGAATGGCAGGCTGAAGACAACAATGCCACCGAGTAGAGGTTGCCAAGGGGGGAAGCTCAGTCTAAGACATGTAACCAAGCATTAGTAGGCAATCCTATGTAAATGAGCATTAGGACAGTGAATCGCAAGTTTACATAGCAAATGAGCACAGTCAGTGGAGTGTAGGAGTAGGATATGGGGAGTAACAGAGTAGAAGATAGGTGACATCATGAGGGGGGTATGTATTAAAGAAGTGAAGCTCATTGGAGCAGAGTGGCATGTGTCAGCTGTCATTTACACATCATGGAAAGAGGTGTGTCAACAGGTAGGCTAGGGAAAGGCAAGAAATGGAAGGTGTATGCCGTGGATAACAGTTACAGTCCACCAGAACCAACAAAGGTTCAACCAAGAAAATAAAATGAAATTCGAACCACAGTGTGCACTGAATGAAAACTCAAGATCTGAAACACGAAGATTTATTCAACCAACAACAGACTAAGCATATGCTTTCACCAGCAACCTGGCTTCTTCAGAGTCTGACAGTAAAACACTCCATATAAAAAACACTCCACATTTAAAGCAAGAATGCATTCTCCCCACCCATCCAATTAATCAATAAATCAATCAAACAGACAATTTCTTAAGAATACATTTACAAACAAGTGGATAACACCAAAATTTCTTGCTGAGTGGGTATGCGCACTTGTGCACGCATGTAAACCCGAGTAAAACAGAGTGTGCACGTGTAAGCGTGAGTGTGCACGTTTAAGTCAGAGTAAGCATGTATAAGGCTGTTTAAAGAGTTGTAAGCATGTTTGCGCTGGTGTGCAAGTGTTTTAACCCAAATAAGCAAGTTTTACTCCATGTAAGCATGTGTGCACACGTGTTAGCTGCTGTGCGCATGTTTGTGCTTGTGTGAGCGGTGCTCCCCCCCCCCCCTAGGAAACAGAAAGGAAAAAGGAAGCACAACAAATAGTAGGAAGCTACCAGGGAGTACTAGCAGAGCTAGCAGGTGAAAACAATCAGAATCAGGCAATTACACAGGCAGTACACTAGCCCACCCCAGCCTAGCACTTAAAACTCTGCAAACAAAAGTCCATTATGTTTCTCACAACAGACACTGAAGTAAGCTAATAGAAATCTTAGCAAAACCAAATCTACTTGAGCTACACGCTTTAGGGATATAAACCTCAACACAACAATGAATAAAGCATGCTGGAGGGATAGATTCCCTTCGCAGATACTCCCCTTGCTATGGAAGAGGGTCCCGATCTACATAAGACAGAGCCCCTCACTATCACTCTTCAAGAGGAACCTTGATGAGTGGATGGGTAACAGAAAGTTCACACCGGGGATCACACCAACAGCACTACTAGATAGGGGACAAGGGTACTAGCTGCTAGTACAAGGGTCTAGGGAACTACTAAAGGGGCAGTGAATACCATACAATGTGGCTGGGCTAATATATGCCTTCGGGCAGATAGCTCAGTACCAACCTATGAACCTATGAACCTATGCACCTCCACAACTTAAACAGCTCTTCAGCTTATCACTTATATCTTCTCTTATAATTACTTACATCCTAACCTCTTATGAATACCCATTGAACTCTTCTTATTCATTCCCCTCTAAGTACACCAGTACTTATATATCACCTCTCTCTCCTTCACTCTCCAACCTTACCACACAACCCAACTATCTACATGCCAAATACCATAGAATAGCTCACTTCAAGTTAAGTAAACCTTAACCCAGGAAAATATGTGACATCTTCTACTTACTCCATCAATCAAAATACCTTAAACTCCTCCATCTTTTGTTAGATGGAGACATTCATCCTAATCCAGGCCCACAACATAATAAAACAAAAACACCCAAAGTACTAGATAAAACTACATCTCTCTCACTTTCCATACCCAACAATTCTCTCTCTATTGTCCATCTCAATATACGAAGTATTTGTAACAAAATTAGTCAAATCCATGCCCTCCTTGAAACCCATCAATTTGATATGTTATGCTTAACTGAAACATGGCTAAAGCCATCAATCAAAGACAATGAAATTAGCCCACCCGGTTATAATATCATTAGACATGATCGCGCTACCAAAAAAGGGGGAGGAGTAACTATTCTCTACAAAACACAACTCCAAATTAGTACTTTAAATCTGACTTTTAACCTTGACAATAATGCTGAAATAATTAGCTCCAAACTCCAAGTCAATACTACCAAAGCCATAAATATCATATGTGCATATCTCCCTCCTGGAAGCAATATCAACACTCAAACATATCCTCAATTTTCCCTCTACCAACCTCCCTCAAGAAACACTACTCTTAGGCGATTTTAACATCAATTGGTTCTCCTGTAACAGTACTAACCACACCTCCCATATAAACCTATATGGATTTAAACAACTCATTAGTAGTCCTACAAGAACTAATAAAACCAACAATAAGGAAACCATCCTAGACTGGATTCTTACTAATACTCCCCAACAAACCTATCAATTAGGCACCCCTCCAGATGATCTAAGTGACCACTCACTAACTTATATCATTAGGCACAAATCAAACCTAGTCTTACCTACCACCTACAAAACACTACGATCAAAAAAACAATTCAACTCTGATCAGTTTCTTGCTGAACTAAGACAATGTAATTGGTCCCAATTAAAACACCTTCCACTGAATGATGCTGTTGAATACTTTAATTCTACATTCTTATCCATACTAGATAACCATGCCCCAAGTCGCACTATTAGAACCAAAGCTAAAACAGCACCTTGGCTAACCAACAATACTAAGCAAAAAATCATTCTCAGAAATAAATCCTGGGATAAATGGCGTTCCACTAAGAACCTAACTGACCACCATAACTTCAGAGAGCTTAGACATAGTACAAAAAAAGCCATCCTGGCAGACAAAAAGAACTATTACTTTCAACTACAACAAACCACCAAAAAAGAACCCAAAGAATTTTGGGCTAGTATTAATAATCTTCTATCCCCAGGCCAGTCATTCACACCAAATCCCCAGGACTCTAATCCAAACAATCCTAAACAAATAGCTAATGACTTCAACTCTTTCTTCACCAATACTATCCAAACTCTAGCAAATCACCTACCTCCTGACATCTCTAAATTACCCACACCTACTTTACACACTTCTCTTCCCCTTTACCATCAACCTGTATCTACCTCATTTATCTTATCCCTACTCCAGAAACTTAAACCCACTACACCCTCTGCAGACAAACTTCCTGCAGAATTTCTGCAGATAGGAGCTAAAGCCATTGCCTATCTCATCTTAATCCTGATAAATAGATCTATAAAGGAAGGAATTTTCCCTTCCATTTGGAAGATATCTCACATCATCCCACTACACAAAGGGGGCAATTCTAATGACTTCTCTAATTTTTGTCCCATAGCATTGCTATCACCTATAGCCAAAATCATAGAAAAGTGTATCCATAAACAACTCCTTAACCACCTTCTCCATAACAACCTACTTGCTAACAGTCAACATGGATTTAGACCTTCTCACAGTACCACTACTGCATTACTCTCCTTTACTAACGCTATCAACCATAACCGTAACAACACTAATCTATCATCTTCTATCTTCATAGATCTTTCAAAAGCTTTCGACATGGTTAATCATAAACTCCTTCTGCATATACTAAAATCTCTTTCAATTCATCCTTCTTCCTTATCCTGGTTTACATCTTACCTGGAAAACCGTCAGCAGGCAGTACTTTGGAAAAACTCACTATCTAATCTCCTTCCTATCTCTTTAGATGTACCTCAAGGGTCTATACTTGGCCCACTCCTATTTTCTATATTTATTAATGACCTCCAGTCAGCTATTCCAAACACTACTTGCATACAATATGCAGACGATTCCACTATAATCTGCACTGCTTCCTCTCAGACTGAACTCCTGTCACTTACCCAAAAAGCTTTTTCCACTGTTGAACACTGGTTCTCTGACAGTTGCCTACTCCTCAACCCCAAGAAAACAAAGTTGCTATTGTTCTCACCTACCCACAAATCAAGCTCTCTTAATTTCTCTATTACTTCATCTGATAACACTCTGATTTCTCCTGATGCTACTACAAAACTACTAGGAATAACTATTGACAACAATCTCAATTTTGATTCTCATATAAACAACACAATAAAAGTAATAAACAAAAAGATTGGTTCCCTTTATAGAATCAAACCATTCCTTACACCTGAAGCTCGGACCACCTTAGCTAGTTCTCACCTTATCTCTACCCTTCTATATGCTTCCACTATTTATACCAATCTCTCTAAAAATAACCTCAAGAAACTTGCTACATCTTACCATAATATTGCTCGATTTGCCCCAGGATCCCTCTTCAGAACCCATCACTGTCATAACCTAAAACAAATAGGCTGGCTTGAACTTCCTAACAGGCTGATTTATCAACAGCTCTTAACTGCTCACAAAATTCTATATCAGCCTTTTAAAACACCAATTCTCTCTAAACTCATTACGCCTTATAATAACTTGAAACACCTATGCTCTTCAAACAAACTACTGGTTAATATTACCATACCCAATAACTCTGCAGGTGACAGCCTTTTTTCTAACTCTGTTGGAAAAATGTGGAACAAACTGCCATCTGATATCTCATCTTTGTCTAGTCTTCCACTCTTTAAAAAACAGCTGAAAACACATCTCAATAAACACTGGCTTTGTTCCTGTAACAACTCAGATTAACCTTTCTTTTTCCTTTCCTCCTTAATTCCTCCTCACACAACATGCTATAGACATATGTAAAAAAAAAAAAAAATTTTTTTTAAATATTTTAATTATTTTCTTTTTCACCTTTTTCCATATTATATACTTATATTTTTAGAATTTGTATAGCAAATATCTACTAAATTTTGTTTATGTAATTTCCTGCTATGACTATGCCTGTCTGCAAGTATATCTCATGTTCTGACTCAATGTCTTAATAATTTTTACCTTATATTGGCTGTTTCTGTGAATTACTTGTAATATCGTTGGAGCTTTTCTCCCCGGGCCTCCACTGAAAATGGACATATATCCAGCTGGACTAGCCCGGTCAACAAATGTAAAATAAAATAAATAAATAAAATAAAAATAAGTGAAAACTCAAAAAAGCTTTACTGAGACAAAGAAATGTTAGGGGCTGCCATTGCCGTTATAAGGCGACATATGCAACATGCTGAGGGTGGTGACAATGGAAATGCTGCTGGACAACTCACAGTGAGGAGACAGAGAAGAGTGTACAGACCCAGGGTAACCTACCAGGGGCTACATGAGCTGGAGATAATGGAGAGCTCTAGAGTGGACAGAGACCTCCTGCAGCAAATTGTTGAGCTGTGCAGGCCATGTCTCACATACAGAACCAACAGAGGGGACCCCATCCCAGTGGAAACCAAGGTATGTGTTGGCCTAAGAATATTAGCAACAGGCACCTTCCAGAGACCAACTGGTGGTATGATGGGGATATCACAGGCATCAGCATCCAGGGTACTACACCAGTTCCTGGATGCCATGTCAGCACATGTCGGTGATCATGTATATTTCCCCAATTCCCATGAGGTATTGGCCAGCAATATGCGTCTCTTCCAGCAAATAGCGGAATACCCTGAGGTAGTGGGTGCAATAGACTGCATGCACATACGCATCAAAGCACCAGCTGGTGAGCAAGGTGGGGTCTACTTCAACTGCAAGGGCTTCCCCTCCATCAACTGCCAGGTCGTGTGTGATGCCCAGGGCATAATACTGAATGTGTGTGCAGGCTGCCCTGGAAGCTACCATGATTCCCATATCTGGCATCTGACGCAGCTGTACCAGATATTTGTCAACGGGAACATCCCACATGTTCACCTAGTGGGGGATGCTGGCTATGCACTGGAGCCATAGCTAATGACACCCATCAGAAATGCACACACACCTGAACAGGAACGCCATAATGAGGCACACGCACAAACACGTAATGTAATAGAGCATGTGTTTGGGCTGCTCAAGTCATGGTTCCGGTGCCTGGACACATCTGGTGGAGCCTTGCAGTACTCACCAACTACATGTACCCAAATTGTCATGGTATGTGCTATGCTACATAATATGATCCTGTGAAAACAGCTGCAGCAGGACCAGCATAGGTCTGGGCCAAACAGCCCCCCACCATTGCCAAGGCCATCACAGGCAGAGCGTGACTCGGAGGAGGAACAACCTGAGCCTGCCCCAGTAGGCAGAAGGAGGTGTGCCCAGTATGCTTTGGCCTTGGCAAGGAGGCAATGCATAGCACATACACTGTCTCAGTAGGAACTCTGGAAATGATACCTGTCTCCGACTCGCACATCTAGTAAAAGGGATGCCTAAGTTGACACTACCTGCTTTCAAACATGTACAGGGAGTGTAGTATGTGCATCTGACATAGGCAGCCTTGCAGCACCCCTTAAGGCATAATTGCCATGTGTTAAGGAATATAAAGCACTGCTAAACAGCATTTACCACGTAGTATATGCAAACAAAATCCCACACACCAACTAGCACAACTGTGGTCAATGTTCAGTAATATTGGGCAACGTCCAGCAATGTTGGTGAATATTGAGCAATGTCGGACAAGCCTGGTCTAAGTAGGGCATAGCTGAACAAAAGCCAGCATGTTCATATTTGCTTAACTGGCCCTTAAGCAGTCTGGTCTGCTCAGTATGAAAATATAAAGCAGTGATGAACCTCGAACCCAGGATAATGTGCACTATAGCCAAAGTACTGAACCACTAATCCATGACAGTATTGCAGTGGTCAGCCTGTATGAAGGAATGTTGCTAAGTCTATGCAAAGTATTTCATGGAAACCCTGCAGGCACAGCATAATCCTTGTCGAGTTATGACACACAGGTGAGTCCTGCAGTGAGAACAGAACCTGACTTCCAACACACACAGTATAAATGTTAATATCGGTCATGTTCGCACACATCAACCAATGTAGTGGACCTCAGACGGCAACATCCTGAAAGGTCACACTGGGCATGCTCACACATTTGAATAAATGAGACAAATGTCAGGCAACAAAACACGGAATGGCAGAACTGGGCATACTCACACACTTAGGCCATGTCTGAGTACAGCAGTGAGCCACGCATATCTGGCAGTTGCATGTGTTAAACCAGGAACCTGTCACTATACAGCAATCCGCCCTGTGCACACAGTTATATGACAACAGACACATCTATAATATAGTGGAACCCTGTCATAATCAAATATGTTCGGCAGATACCGAAGTTGTTCATAGAAACTGGTAAAGCAAAGATGATAAAGACCTGCAAACAGTATCAACAATAAACATTGTGCATCTTGAACATTAGCATAGGTTCAGAGGTCGATACTAGGCTATCTGCCCTAGGGCATGTACAAGCCTAGCCAGAGTGTGTTTTGCATTCACAACCCTGTCAGATTACTACACTGTGTGTGTGAATAGTAGGTCACACAAGATAGTCCATGTACGTTTAGGCTAGTGTGCCTGTGTCTAGCAGGGACACAGAAGATATCCCAGGGGGAAACATACGATCACATATACAGTCATCAAGATGTCTCCAGTAGGTGGTCAGTGGGTGGCTCTCCCTATGTGAAAGTGGGATTACATTCTGGAGTGAGTGGAGCCTCTAGGATAAGAATCTGTCCATCCACAATGTCCTATTAACATCTGTGCTGAGGTATACGTCCATGGAGTGTGTAGCTCAAAGGGAGTCAGATATCCTGAGGTGGAGCATGTCCAGTAATTCTGGGTTGGGTATATCTGTAAACAGCAGGCACACATCATATCTGAGTAGGTGGTAAGCGACTGAGTAGGGCTGGAGTTACTGCATCTGAACTGTGCAGGGCATCTGTGTGAATCCCTAGATCTGCTTGGTGAGGAACTTCCGTGGGCAGTACAGTTGCTGTAGGTGTCGGGTAAGGTACACCCCAAATGTAGCATTGTAACCAAGCATGGATGTGATGAGTATAGGGGCACAATGACCTCACTCGATCTAGATGTGAAACCAAATGGGATAAGGTGGCACACATAGAAGGTGTGTCCAACCACTTTGGCAATGTGAATGTTAAAGGCGACAGTACGAACATGTCATGTCCCCAAACCCCTAACTACTCCTGCCGTATGTAATGGAGTACTACCTATGTGGTAATGTGTGGGCATGTTGTTATTCCCAAAGGGGATGACTATGCAACTAATGGTATTTAGCTGTAGGCCATGGCTCAGGCACCAGTCATCCATCTCTGTGAGACCCTGTTTGAGTATGCATGTGGCAGCTGGAGAGTTGATCATGGCACCCAGTTTGCAGTCAAGTGCAAACATGTTCAGACATATTCCCCCTGTGGTAGCCTGTACGTCAGACAAATATATACTGAACAAGAGAGGTCCTAGGACCAAGCCGTGTGGGATGCCACATGTAACTGGTGTATAGTCAGACATGGCACCTGCAAGTCTGACCATGTGTGTGCTATCCCTGATCCAGGTATCAATCCATCGTGTGAGATATGTGTCCATATTGACGCTGGTGAGCCTATGCATAATGGCCCAGTGGGTTATTGTGTTGAAGGGTTTTGCTAGGTTCAGGTAGGCTGTGTGGACAGCCGTTCCTATGTCTATGGACCTGTTAGCCATTTAAAGAATACAAACAGGTTCAAGAGGCAAGATCTGCCCACAACAATGCTGAAATGTGTAGGACACAGTGTCCGTAGGTTCCCGATGTCTATGTGTATGAGTCCCATGACAATACACTCCATAGCTATGCAGAACAGGCTACTTAGGCTTATAGGGCAATATTGTCTGTGGTCCGTTGTGGCACCAACTCTGTGGAGGGGGACCACTGTCGCTGTATTCCATTCCTTGGGTACATATCCTGTGGTAACTCTGATATTGAACAGTGATGTAATGTGAGGGTTATGTCTGTCATGATGCTCATGTAGGATGCAGGCTAGGACACCGTCTAGTCACATTGATACTGTGATGAATGCTTTGGGGAGGGCAGCACTCACCTGCTACTGTGTGATGTCAGGGAGGTTATACTCTGTTGGGATGGATAATTGCACCTTAGGGGGGATGGGTGGGAGACATCTGCACTGAACTTGTTTGCCAGGATGTTGGCAATGCCAGTGGGTTCAGGGTAGGTTTAGTCAGTATGCAGTAACTCACAGCATATCAGTGAGTGTCCACCCAGGTTCATGACATAACTGAAGAAGGCTGTGTGATAGTCCTACGTGTCTGTTGCAATTGTCCAGTAGAAGCGGCCCTTAGAAAATTTCATGAGTGATCTTAGCTGTCTGCTAGTACAGATTACAGATGCCTTCCCAGTCCGGGATCATGCTCTATCATGTAGTAGCTTCCCCCTGACATTGTACAGCTTATTAATGGCTGGTGTCTACCAGGCAGGTCCCTTGTCATTGGAGTAGTGAGTCCTGTTGTTATTTGGGAAAGCACAATCCATGCAGTCCACTATGTGTCCATAGTATGTGTATGTAAAGGATGCAGCAGTGTGAGCCGTATTTGCCACTGTCTCAGGGTCTCTGAAGGATACCACCTTGCTGTGGTGAAGTGAGACATTGGCTCATGAGAAGTTCACAAAGATTACCCAGGATGGGTGTGTGGAGGGTATATTTATGCCCAGTGAGATACATGTATGTTCTGACCTTACCAATGAGGGGTATATCGCTGCTGTGGAACATAGAGTCTCCATGTTGGTGATGATCAGGTCCAATATGTATTCCCCCTTGTGGCTGTGCTGACTAGTTGTGCCATAGCATATGAGTCTACAAATTGTAGTGACTGCTGGGTGAGGGTGTCAGGGCTTGAGTAGCATCCCCAGTCAATATTTGTGTATATGAAGTCACACAATATAATGGTGTTTGTGGAGACCTTCATATTCTTCATAGTTCCCACAAAAGCTGAGTGTGGTTCCTGAGTTTGGGAGTGTGTTCTGTAGCAGGCTACAAACTGAAAGGCAGTATTGCACAATGGTGGTTGTATATGTATGGTCTGTGATGCTTTGAGCAGTGCTACTAACCCGGAGGTGTGTGTATCTGTGATGTATATGGATACTCCCCCTAGTTGTGTTGTCTGTTCCAAGGCTTGTTGTCAGACAGCATGGTATGAAACATAACCTGGTAGTGCTGGTGTGCATAAGTGAGCCTGAACCAGGCGTCTGTCAGTGCACAGATATCACTATCCTCAATACTGAGGAGAGTCCTGAGTGGCCGCAATATGAGGTTAACACAACTGTTGTTGAGCAGCATTACCCTTAGTTTCATTTAACCTGTAATGTCTATGGAGGTGGGTTTGTCTTCTAAGCCCTGCTTAAAAAAGGCACTATGGTGGTAGCAAGAGCCTTAGCTAGCATTCCAAAGTCCAAGGGTGACAGGTGCAAGCTGTCAATAGTGAAGCTATGTGGCATGTTGAGCATGTCATCATAGGCTGACAGACACTGTATCCCCTATGAATTAAACAAATTTGTTAGGCAACTGTTAAATGTGATATGTGTATCCATTTACTGTGACATCATAACTGGTGGGTGTAAGATGCTAGACAAGGTCAGGGTCATACTGGCCTGGGCTACATGATCAGAGTGTTCCTCCATGTATCATGTCATGTGGTCCAGGGAGTAACGTCAGAGGTTATACACACCAGCATGGACAATGATGGTGCCAGTCCTGTACTTGCTTTGGAGTGACCTGACTGCCTGTGTTATGCGGCATATCCTGGCACCCAACAGACAGCCCAAAGTGACTATTCCCTTGTTAGGGCTGGTGAGTGGTATGTCAGTGTGTCTGACAATAAGTGTCACCTATTACAAGTGTATTAGGTGTGTTGTTTAGCCTGAAGGGCAGTGACTGTGTGGCACACTGACATTGTGAACTATGTGATATGTGGGTATTGTAGTGGGGTAGCAGGCGTGTGTGTGTCTGCTTTGGAGGTCTCTGCTGCTTAGGTAGAGTACATTTACAGTATCCAAGTATGTCTATGTGTGACAATGTGGATTGAGTGCTGTTGCTAGAGGATATGTGAGACTGATATGCGGTGTGTGTGGTTACCTTCATCTCCTGATAGACTGTGCCAGTCATGGGTCGAGAGAGTTCAGCACCCTGCATGTCTATATAGGTGCATCTCACACATATATCTGAGTTTGTCTGGAGGAGGAAATGGTTGTCTGTGTACATGAGGCAGATGTGACATTGTGTCAATATCACAATATCCACCAGCTGGACTGGAGAGTACACACGAAACTGACCCCTGGACATGCCAGGATATTATCATGACATACTCTGTAGCCTGATCACAAAGGATCAGTAGGGTGTTAAGCATGTAAAAGAGTATAACAGGGATTAGTGCTCATGTTCGTTGGTGTTTTGTAAAGAGTAGCTGAGAAGGAGTCCAGACTGAATCATGACACCTCCTTCAGCTATGTCATAAATAGCAATGTACACCAATATATGTCCTGAGTTAGGGCCAACTGTACCTGAGTGACAATGCCGACATCATGACAGACAGGCCCATATGTACATACCCAACTCCCACTGACAATAGTCCATATCATCATACCAGGAGATATCACATGTAGAATGGATGAGCAGCTACCCCCCACTGCCAAAAGCATGGCAGCAAGTGGAATACATTGATTCCCAATATGTGTCATGCACAAACTACAGAACAAACAGATCATGCACTTGAACAGCCAGCTGAGCCTCACCCCCTACACAGGATGTGGAACAGCTACATATGGCACTCCCCACAAGTGTTGGCGCACAAAACACCATGGGAAGTCAAGTCCAGTACGCCTATGAAGTCTGATCTGCAAGGTCATGGAGTCCATCATGGTTGCAGTCATAAACAGAGCTACTGGAAGCTGACATACTCACAACCCTACCAACTGTGGTATGTTCATGTGCGGATCAGGGGTCCCAAACATGCTAGACTGTTTTCAAGGCAGCCACCCAGGACATACATCAATGAACACATCTACACATGTGTCACATAGACTTTGATTAGCCCTTTATCAACATCCCAGACACATGTAGTATTCACAAAACCAACAAGCTGTGCATAAATATGTGTTGACATATGACGGAATGTCAATGTGTCCACAGATAGATCACACAGGATAAGGATTCTGAGGTGTTGTTCAAGCTGTTGACACCTGCTGACCCACATGGACCACTCCTGGAATGGCAGAAAACAAAGTGTACACACATCACCATGTCCAGCCTGATGATGTCACCATCCTATAAATATAGCAGGAGAAGGAAAACCAGCCAGTAAAGCAAATAGCGTGCTGTGTTAATGCGTCTCTGTCTAGTATCATAACATAGTTAGGTAGGGGTTTGAATCCTGCAAACAGTGAGTGTGTGTGTGTGTGTGTGTGTGTGTGTGTGTGTGTGTGTGTGTGTGTGTGTGTGTGTGTGTGTGTGTGTGTGCAGTTTCCTTTGAGAGGTGTCCCCTTTTTGTAGACTGGGAAAACTCACTAAAAGAGGTACATTCCTCTTTGGAAAGACTGATGATGTCACCATCCTACAAATACATCCGGAGAAGGGAAACCACCCAGTAAAGCAGATAGCGCGCTGTGTTAATGCATCGCTCTCTAGTATCATAACATAGCTAGGTAGGGGTGTGAATCCTGCAAATGCTGGCTGTGTATGTGTCACTGTTTGTCAATGCGGTGTGGGTTTTGTTTTTACTATGATATGACATAGCATGATTACAACAGTAAGTGCATTGCACACATCAGGTATCTGCATGGCAAATATATATGTGTACATGTCCCCTCAATCAGTACATAGGTGGGAAGCCTGCATACTACATGTATACATTTGTTTCCATTGACAGGTTGTGCCGCTGCTTCTCAGATCATAGGTCACATATGTATGTATGTGACAAGGCTGTCCACTGTTGTGTTCTGTGGCCAAGGTCATCTGTGGCACACACTCCCATGACAGTTACTTAAGAGTAGTGTGAGTGAGGGTATATGCCTGGGGTATATGTCAGACATGGTCATGCACAACAAAGACTACCAAGAATGGACAGTCTTTATAGGTGTATGACTGCCTTATGGATATGCAGTCAGGCCTCTAATGTCTTATGTGATACACCTTGGGACTCCACAATACCTATGGATATGTGGATACCAAGGGACACATGACATAACATGAGGCTATATGTACACATTGGTACCCAACATACATGTTGAGGGCTACCACCTGTGTGGTACTGACGGGATAGTATGTATAGTACATGAGGATGACTATGCATAGTCGGCTTACTGCTATACAGCATGTATCAGACAACAGGAATCTGTCTGTATGATACCCTTGTGTAGGATATGCGTCCCATCCAAGGAATGCATTGTAGGCCAATCCATGCATTTCCAGATTTGGATGGACATATCCCTAGTGTGTCTACATATACCTAAGGGGGCTATATGCCAAACAGGTGTGGTCACAGGAATGGGTGGCGGTCATTACCACTGGTTAGTGTTATAGTGTAGCACCGGAAGGATCCAATTGTTACTGGGTTCCCTACTACTGTGTGTCATTTGTCAGGAATTCATCCAATGATTGCTTAAAGTTATGCTGTTGAGGTTGTGTATACTACCAGACCACAAATCATTGACAGATATTAACAGTATCACCCACAGCATAGTGTCAACCCATGTCATACACACGTCTACCTATGTTAGTACATAACTGTAATAGAATGCATACTGGCCATTGAAAGATACTATGAGATGTTAACAACATGTACAACAGGATATGCCACACCTCCCCATGTGTCCACTATGCATGTACATGCAGACAGTGCGTACCCACCATGTTCACAGATGTACACTTGCTAATCTGTACTTCACACATCACACACGTACTGTCCACTCACTAACACATGCTGGCAACACATTACACTTTAGCCAAGTGGCACATGGGGGGACAATACATACTCAGACCTAACAGTGATGTAAACAATGCTACATTGACAATCAGAGCTTTGATGCATAATGTCCACTCAGATATACCTACAAGGATGTCGTTACACTTCGTTGTTGACAACTTGCTATTATTGCTACACTGCTATAGTGTCACCCTGTGCATCAGTACCATGTTATCCTGTCCCTCCGTCAATGATGCAGATGACAGGAGGTGACACAGGTATCATCATATGTTGTTTGCCAGAGCCTGACATTGACCCATCCAATCGACATGTGTGTGTGTGTGTGTGTGTGTGTGTGTGTGTGTGTGTGTGTGTGTGTGTGTGTGTGTGCGTGTGTGTGTGAGTGTGTGTGTGTGTGTGTGTGTGTGTGTGTGTGTGTGTGTGTGTGTGTGAGGGATAACAGTACAGCATGGGCCAATGTTGATGTAATGTGTGTGTATATATGTGTGAGCCCTAGTTGTTTGGTTAATGTGTGTGTGTCTGCATGCACACAGCTCAACCATGTGGCTGCCATATAGGGTAGTTTGTGGGACAGCCACAGACTGTACCTGCTAGGCTGTACAGATCACTGTCTCTGGCCATGGACACAGTACTGGTGCCTGGCAGGGGTGCTACAGACAGTATCGGGTACCAACCCTGCCTGGGTACTGTCATCAGAGGCAGAGGTATGACGACTGGACCCATGTCCCTGCTGGGACTGGCCAGAGCCACATGCACGTGGTCTACTGGGATGGTCAATGGACAGGCCAGCCCCAGCATTGCTGGGGCTGGTACTGCCACTACAGGAGCGGCTGTAAACTGTTGGCTGTCCACAACCACTGTCAGCTGTTGCTGTTGCTGGCATGCATCCATGTCGACATCGCAACCATCCCGCATGGTCCTGGATCATGGAAGACATGTTCTGGAGGGCATCTAATGTCTTCCCCCAACGTCTATCAATGACCTCGGTGTACGTCCGGATGGCACCGGCAAGGTCACGGATGCTGTCATTGGTAGCAGTGTTATGTGCCCTCTGCACCCTAAGTCCTTGCCTGGTGTACCGTTCCATACATGCCTGAGCCTGCATTACAGCCTGGAACATACTGGTCGTCGTAAGACCTGTGAGGGCATGCCTGCCAGGGGCAATACAACCAGTGGTGCTCCCCCGAGAACCCCAGGACCTCTGCCTATGTGGTACCGTTCCAGGTCTACGGCTATGGCTGCTGTGAGGTGATGCAAGTGCCATGGGTACCACACTCTCCTGGTCAATGCCAACTGTATGCTGTCCCTCGCCTATGGCCATTGGTGGTGAGGGATATATTGACAGTATGAGTGTGCGCATAGATGGGGTTGAACTCTGTGTACTGTCGATTGGCGGACCCTGTCAAATCTTCCTGTGCCAATATACACGTGTCATCATCACCGCTATTCATGGCAGTGGATTCAGGTTGCCTGCTGCTTTGGCTAACCCCTAACTCAGCACCTGTGAGAGGAAGACAGGGAACACACGTTATGATCTACACATGCACACATCCACACATGCACACATGAACACATGCACACATGTACACATGCACACATGAGCACATGAACACATGAACACATGCACACATGAACCCATGCACACATGAACACATGCACACATGAACACATGCACACATACACACATGCACACATGAACATATGCACACATGCACACATGCACACATGAACACATGCACACATGCACACATGCACAAATGAACAACTATACACACCTCACTACAGCACATACACACACATACCAGCAATCCAGCACATACTCTATAGTGGGTGAAGGCGGGTGTCAGTATCACAAGGTAGACAGTCACCACACATGTGTCAGCATGCAGAATATGTGTTGCACAAGACCATGCAGTGCAAGTGTAGATGCCCCTATTAAATGGCAGTATACATGGCTTTAATGCACCTGTGTAGTTGTTAAGTGGTTGACTACACCCTGGAACACAATGTGTACATGGACACAACATTGCTGTGCAGGTATTATCAGCTCTGCAATGGCCTGTGCACCATCTTTCACAAGTATACATGCCATGGCTGCATGTGTTATCTATGTGACACATAGATATCCATGTCTGAGTGCAGTGTCTGTGTCCATAGCAGATAATAGTGGGCACGGGCGCAGCACATGCATGCTATGTACACACATGGGATGTGGGGTGCATGTTAACGTGAAGGAATCCCAATGCTCGACATGGCCAGTGTACAGTCGTTATGGTGAGTGTGGGACATATTGCAGATATGTGGGTGCCCGACATGGCATGGCATGCTACATGACTGCAACATTAAACACCACACATACCCAATGAGTGTCAAGTGACCTACACACCCACTAGCATTCCAGGACATATATGTGACACTTTGTGTGGATGGTGACTGCTGTGCATATTGTGTATACTGGCATATGTAAGCACACAGACAACATGCTATGCATATTGTGTATAGGTGCATATGTTTGCACACACACAACACTGAGGTGCAAAGCAATGACTGCAATGAGTAGTACTGTGGTCACTGTAACTGGATGGGGTGTAGTACCCTGTGTCATCATCAATATGCATCTTGTGGTCACTCACAGCTAATAATGTGTGGAAGACCACCACCTAGCATGCTGTACCTGAACTGCAGTGCCGTGGCTACATTCACAATTACACAGCCACCTTGTACATGGGTGTGTGAGGTGCCCAATAGGGAGCATTGCCTAACATGACTGTATGTACTGCAGAGTGTTGCACAGCCCCATGATAGGCCTCTACCCCTGAGGTACATCATGTGTGTGTGCATGACATGTGGGATACTGAAGTATGACCTTACAGTGGGTGTGTGGTAATGCCAAATGTAGCATGTTTTCGTGCACTGCATATGATAAACGTGTTTTGTGTACAGCTGTAGCAACTATGCATATCCAATGTGCAGTACAGTGATGCCACAGTTGTGTCTGCTGCACTGTGCATTGCATGTGATTGAGGCAGCTACTGACTTTACTGAGATGATTGATGTCTCAGAGCAAACATGCACAGCATGCATTATGCGTAGGTGTGTTATGTGTACATGGCCTATACCTCACCTATGACATGCACATTTCATTACCAATATTAAAGTGTTAACACAGTCACCAGCATGTATTGTCTGCCCTGCTGTCACACCAGAGGGACCTAGAAGAATATGGCACAGTTTGTCAGTGGCCACAACTGTGGCATTGCTACTGTGAGTGTGCTAAATGACAGTGGAACAACAGTCAACAGTCACAGGTGTATGGATACTATTCCAAATATCAGTATTGCACACATTGGGCAGCACAATTGCTAAACACACAGTACACATCTCACATATGCATATTCTAACCATACAGGTAATGGTAGTCTACAGCTAGGGTGTATTACCTGCACGCTCCATGTCATCCTGCTGGGCGGCTCTGGCCTCCATGATGCCACATGTGTGACACTGTTGCTGCTGTAGGCCAGGAGCCACTAAGCTTAGGAGCAGCTCCTCCACTCTGGTGAGGGGGGATGTATGGCCACTCCACCACCTGTGGCAAGCTGTTGCCTATGGATATCAGAAGCATGCTGCCAGACATGTCTAATTAAATCACTGCAGTGATGGCATACCTACTCATATGTCCGGTTATGTGTGCCTATGTCATTTAACTGGTGAACAAGGTCTTGCCACAGTGCAGTACGGTCATGCTGGTGCTGGCTGGCCCTGGAAAAAAGCAGATTATAGTGCTGCACCAGGCTGTTCTGTATTTCTTGCTCCTCGGCAGCTGAATAGGATGGGTTACGTTAATGAGCCATAACCCTGGAAGACAATCAAACGATATGTGTGAGCATGTCATGTGGCACACTTAACATTAGGAAGTACAGATATCACTTAACTGCCATATATAGCATCTATCTGTCTATCAGAGGATACACACATTCAATACCACATGTCAGTGCTCAGCCCACAACTGGCTGACAGTGCCTGCAATACTCCATATAACACACCAGTATACACCAGTAGTCAGCACACTATCTGGGATACAATGCACAACCTCGCCCCGGGGGTATATATCAAGCTAATGCATGAAGAAATATGTCATCCAATGCAATGAGTGTCATGTACATTTACAGTATTACCGGTAAACCACCCTAGTCTTTGATGCCATACCCCTACCTAACATATGTGCACGGTTGTTAATATAGCTGGCATACTACTGTAACAGAGTATACATGTTGCTAGGTACACACACATACCCTTTGACAAACATGTCACTGCGGGCATGGTACAGGCATCATTAAACACACATCAGACATACATACAACACACAGATGCATGCCGACACAGATGAGCATTACCTGTGTAGCTTATAGTACTGTGTGCCCCTACTTACAGATACCTACGTCTGTGGTATGTAATCTGTGCAGTCTACAGGAAACACACAAGACAGTGTTACCAGGGATTGTGAACATACACCATACTGTGCTGTTTAGGCCTACAGCTTCAGGTAGTACAACAGTTCATATGTGAGCTGGAGTCATCAGCAATACCACATACTGAGCATACATGTATTGCTTCAGCCTACATTGGGAAACCACAGTCATACACAAGGAACTACGTCACAACATATGCCATCCTACTATGTCTGCATCCCAATAACTGACACATCTTTCACCGGCCTCACACCTAGGACACAAACTACCATGACAGACACAACCTCACACTAAGCTATCACACCTTTACAAACCTTGCACACAGTCACTGTCACACTCATTCCACCTCACATAGCAGGCATTGCACTGAGTACATGTGTGTGTGCATTGTGTCATAAGTAGGTAATACGCTATTGGCCCTAGGGCCTAGAGCAGCCTAGCCATATGCTACCCTGGCCTTTGACACACATGTCATGTGATTTCACTTGCTCCTGTCAACCGGATACACAGAGGTGACTCCTAGGGCATATTACCTATCTCCAAAACAATCATCAGGGGTATGTATGACATCTGCTAATGAGGAGCCTTGTTTGTTCATGCTGGGTGGTTAAGTCCAGAGTATGGCATATTTGTGGATAGGAACCTGTACCTCCAGCATGTGCTGTTTAGTGAGGTGACAAGGATTAGGGCCCTAAATCATGTAGCCCAGAGGGATTGTGAGGTGTTGTCATGGTGGTTGGCTGACTGCTGTGAGTGTGGCATACCTCTGTATGTCTGGCAGTGGTAACCTCTGGGTGGCCGGTATGCAACGCACTCTAGCTGTGGTTTGTGAGTCAGTCTGGATAGGGCATGTGTTTGAGGGCAGTATTACTCTTTGTTAGGTATGTCTGTGGCCTTTCCACTTGCTGTAGCTGTCATGTAAGGTACATACCACATGGGGCATTGTGATGAGTAGAGGGGAACACCGACCTATATTTCCCTAGATGACACACCTTTTGTGATGACACGTACCACGTAGACAGATTACATTACTACAATTGTCACTGTGATTATCAAAGGAGAGCCTACTGTCCACCTGTGTCCCGTGTACCCCTCCGACACCTTCTGTGTTCGGCAGGCTACCACATATGTGGCAGTTACTGCGTAAGGTGTTTTTGAATGGGGTATGGCACTGCAGTATCAACACTGGTGTTCAGTCCATGCCTTGGACAACAGGCACCTGTTGCAGTACATATGACCCCGTGTCTCCCTCACTCTCTCTTATATATATATATATATATATATATATATATATATATATATATGCACACACACATACATACATATATATATCTATCCGTATCTATCCATATCTATCCATATCCATACATATCCATACATATGCATACATATGCATACATATGTATATATTTTTATATATATCTACATATATCCATATATTTCCATATATATCTATATATATCTATATATGTCCATATATATATCCATATATATATCTATATTTATCCATATATATCCATATATATCTACATATATCCATATATATATATATATATATATCTATACACACACATATATATGTATATATACATGTATATATACACATACATGTAAACATCCATTGCTGTACATATAGCTGCACATATAGGCACATATACTGCCCACCTTTCATAATGGGGATGTCAATTATGCAACAGTTGTGAGACATACGTTTATGTAATACTATTGCACAATGTTGTGCAGAATGCATTCTGCTGTCCTCAGGCCATATAGCTGTTGCAAGCCTCACTGCCTGTAGCTCAGTCCCACAGCGTTTAACACCACATGACATATACTGGGACTGCTTGCTTTCTGCAATGCCGCACACTACAACCTATATACATATGTGCACATAGCAGCCTTCAACAACATACTTATATCCAGCCTTCACTAACAGTTGCAGTATGTCCCTTGCCCTATGCAAATGTGCATGTACATATAGATACGGACTGCTGCCACATATGGATGATTCACAGTATGTAGAGTACCCTTCAGACACATCTTTCAGATGTCACCAAATACATATCTGTTACATACCTTACCTTTGTATTCCTCACCTCTGTCTGTCGTAGGTGTTGTTTTTTTATTTTTTATTTATTTTTTTTATTTTTTTTTTTTTTTTTGGTTTTGTTTCCTCTGTGTGTTGCTGTTTGTTTTCAGCATCTGTCTCCTTCTGCCTGTTTGTGTCTGTCTGTCTCTGTCTGTCTCTCTCTCTCTCTCTCTCTCTCTCCCAGTTGTTGCAATGATATTATTGCATGTGTGGACAGCAGATACAGTCTGCTTTTCTAAGTATCTGCACATGTGCATGTGATGGCCTCTACACCAATTGGTGCCCATCGTTTAGTAATTGCATGCAGCCTGCTGTGTGGTAATTGCAGTTCTCACTGTGATTTCAGGACACTGCTATAAAATGATAGGTTAGGTAGGCGTAGCCCTTTCAGTTTTGCAAAGTGGGAACCATGCTTGTTTGCTGTGGACACTGTTGTCTCAGTCAGAAGGTTGGTATATGTCTCATATCTGAAGCTGGGTTGTAGCCAGTGAAATGCATGTTGTACTGAAACCTGACTGCTGCTTCTTCCAGTACACTCTTCTCAGTGTGTAGGTTTACTCACACCTCCTAATGCTAACACTGGATACATGGGAGTATGTACTTTCTTTTCCAATTAGAGAATTAACTGGCATACAACAGTAGTTATTGCAATGTATTCCTATGGCTTTCCAATTTTCCCTTTAAATTCACTCATTGTAATGCATGTTATATTTTTTTCAGCACCAACTTATTGTATGTCTGCTGTGGTGTAGTGGTACTTCATGCAGACTGGTGTGTCCAAGGTCCCAGGTTCGAGACTGACAAGGTTTTTTATTTTGCTGCTGAGCAGTACAAGGGCCTTGTCATGCAGAGTGACTAAGGCACTTTTAAGCAGTTGTAAGTGGGTTTGTGTGATGTTTAGTGATGCTAAGCTAAGCTTAGCTTAGCTGATTTTATTTTAGCAATACGAAGCCAAGCTTGGCTTAGCTTATCATATCTTAGCAATGCTAAGCTAAGCGCACACTGGTGCAAACCCGCTTACTGCTGTTTACAAGTGCTCACTCTCGCTAACCCCTGCGCTCATTTCTTTGACAGAAAAGTAAATGGGGAGATAAGAATGTGGTGATAAAGGGTGCACAAAGAGGGGGATACAGTAGGGAAACCAGCTCAGGATGTACAGGATGGGTGTGGAGAGGGTCCATAGCTGCCCATTTCTTTATCAGCAACAGCTGTGCATATGCAATACATTAGGAGGGATATTTGAAACCTTCCACCCCTGAGAGAGGGGTGAGGACAACTAAGTGTGTTGTACTACCAGTTATGAATATCAGGCACATGCACTGTTTGTGAACTGCTATACTGTCAGTAGTACGTTACTCACTTCTGAACAGTTTGTGGTTTGTTTGTGTTGACATTAGCACAGTCTGCTCAGGACAACTGGACATATTTCACTACTGTGTATACCTACCTACACCCTTGGTTGTGCCTGACTACACGGGTATATAGTACCTTTGGGTAGGGGTGCAGAAGTGCAGAGTGCATTATTTATTATCATGTGATGTTTATCTTACTGAACATGTAGAGTTGCTGTGTACCTGTAAGTCTATGAAGGCTAGTAGTCTGTCTGAGTAGCTCCCACCTGTGGACATATCCAGATGGTAGACAGAGGTCAGCCTAATATTCTTTGACTGTTCACCACAGCAGTCTTTTCAGCACCTGAACAATAGCATTGTCACAGGTGGTTGCTAGCAGTACATGGCTACATCCTTTGATATTTCTGTGTTGTACTTCTACATAAGGGCATGCTTGTGGGATTCATTCTACAGCTATTTGCAGAGTGTGTAACAGCAGACAAGCTGATATGCCTGTGTGTTTCTGACTCTTCCAGGCCTCAGATATTCTCTCATATACATTTGAAAACCCTCAGGGAAAGGTACATATAACTGGGATACACCAGTGATATATTTCAGACATTTTGCAGTTCAGACTTTGGGGGATTCAGAGCATATGTATTTCTACACCTTTTCTGATGTGCAAGCAGTGTCTACTCTCACTTATTGAAATTTGTTATTAAGTGAGATTCAACACCTTTCTGCCTACTGTTAGTACATTTCACAGGGAGTCAGAGGGGCACAGCTAACATCTGTTTACAAATCAGGGTCATCACTGTAGAGCAGTCACTGTTGGGAGGTCTGGTCTGTGACCTATGCAAATATGCCAATGTTTATCCTGCTCTGATACTGTGTGGGGTTTGTAAGGTGCTACTGTAACCTTATTCCCTACTAGCATGGCTGATTCTCTTTTCACAGTCATGTCATGCAATTCCACAACACCTGCAGGTTAAGGCCCACAGAACAAGGTTTGTGTTATGCCGTTCCTATTTTCCCTTTACATTCACTCATGGTAATGCATGATAAATTGCTTTCAGCACTAAGTTATTGTATATCTGCTGTGGTGTAGTGATACTTCATGCAGACTGATGAGTCCAAGGTCCTGGGTTCAAGACTGACAAGGGTATTTTATTTTGCCGCTGAGCAGTACAAGGGCCTTGTCATACAGAGTGACTAAGGCATTTTTAAGCAGTTGTAAGCGGGTTTGCGCTGGTTTGCTTGATGCTTAGCAATGCTTAGCTAAGCACACACAAGCTCACACTCGTGCACCCCCACAAACTACTGCTTAAAAGTTTACTCCCGTTAACCCCCGCACTCATTTCTTTTAAAGAAAAGAAAATGGGGAGATAGGAAAGTGGTGAAAAATGGGGCACAAAGAGGGAACGACAGTAGGGAAACCAGCTTGGGATGTGCAGGATGAGTGTAGGGAAGGTCCATAGCTGCCCATTTCTTTACCAGCAACAGCTGTGCATATGTATGAAATTTGGTGTGAAATTTGAAGCCTTCCACCGCTGAGAGAGGGGTGAGGACAACAAATATGTTGTCCTGCCAATTAGAATTATCAGTTTACATGTCCAGTGGACATATGTGCAAATTGGGCAGCTATGTATGGGGCGTAATTTTTTTGTGGGTACAGATTGCCTTCTTTTTTTATTTTTTTTTCAGGTGAGAGTGGAATGTGAGGTAGAGGATGTAGGTATATGTAGGGAGGTAAGTTGGGCAGGTAAACAGACAAGACAAACAAGACGCATACAGGGGCAGAGTTTGACACATGGGGTGGGTGAACACAATTGACGGGGAAGGTTGTTTGAAAATCGCAAGCCCGTGAGCCCACAGATGGTAACAGTGGAACTGAGATCCCCACCCATGGGCAGTCATCACTGCACCTTCACAGCCCCGAGGGTGGCTGTGCTGGGGGCTGAGTAGGACGGGCAGGCTCACCCGAGAGACGCGCCACTCTTGCCTCAAGCTGGCATAGGGGATCAGAGACTGAACGCTGGATCTCCCTATGCACCACAGCCTGGACCCTTCGAAGGGTGACAGGTGGCCCTTCTCCACCCATGCTTGCACAGGAGGGATGAGCCCCATCCCCTGCAGCGCTTCCACCCGAAGGTGGCACAGGACCAACAGAGGAGGGGAGCCCGGGCTGGACACCGGAGCTGCTGGCAGGTGCACTCGCCAACTGAGGAGGGACAGGTGGGTCCACTGGGATCGGCCTTTCCATACGTTCTGTGATTAGGTGTGTTTAATTACAACATAAACAACAGCATTCCAGATTATTTGTAACGGCATGCAATAATATTCCCATTAATCCAACACATCAAGGTTCCAACAGTTGAACAGCAAGCATAACACATGCATATATTGAACAACAATGTATATTCCAACAGCATGCAGGGATGTTTGATAGCAACAGGCCACCATGAACGTGGTGTTTGAACAGAGCACATGCATCAACATCAATGCAAATATTTATAAAACAATAGGACATATGTCCCAACAAATATTTAAGGTTACACATACCCATTGAGGTGTGGAATTGCATGGCTTATACACATACGGTAGGGTGTAGAAAAAACCTCGGTTAACATCTTATAATGACCTTTTAGTCTACACTACATTCCCAGTGACTGCAAGTGTATATCCCCTACCTGTATTATTACACTTGCCACCAAACATTAGGTTGTGTCATGGGTTTGGCTAGTTCAATATATGCCTGACCTATATCTGACATACTAACTGTCTAGGATGCAGATGTTACTGCTACATATTTCTTGTTTGCATTTATATTTCTTTATCTACATATCTGGGATGTTTTCATGTGACATTTTTACTTTGATTTGTACAGAACCCTGCATTTCTTAACACACACTCACATTTCTGGTGAATAATTACATGCTACATGTGTGCCAGGTTTACTTATTCATGCCAGCCAGTAACTGACTATTGTGGGCTATATATATATTTCACAGCTACTAGCACTTCCATCACCCACTTTATATGGGACTGCATAACTCTGGGTTGCCAGCACATTTTCAAACAGTACTGTTTGCATAATGCAAGAGTACAACAACATTTCAGACTCTGTGACACAGACACACTCTGGGTTTTAGACCTTTATTAATGACATTGTACACTTTTCCAAAGGCTCACTCCTTTATTTGTTTTAACGGTAGTTTATGGCAGACATGTTCAAGACATATTATACCTTTATTAATAGGTTAGAACAATCTTCTTTCAGGCTGACTCACTTACCTTTCTTAATGGGTTACTACACTCTTTTTCTGCCTCTCTGACGTTTTTATCTGACAGTACATGCAGAAGACTTATTCAGGCAATTCTATGGCTGTTTTATTGGACTACAACACTTTCTTTCATGCTCTCTCCCATATTTTATATAACAATACATGCAGAATAATCACTAACCTGCCTGGTGGTGCAGCCTTAGCAGCCTATCAGCATAGGCTTGCTGATTCGTAGCACGGTCACCTGCAGCTGTAAAGTAAATGAAGGGATATTGAGACATACCTATCCATTATACATACTCCATTATCAATTCTTACATACTGCATTCCATGCTACATACTCAGTTGTGGGGCATTCTGCATCTCACGGGCCTCCTGTATCCACTAGTTCAGGCGGTCCTGCTTTCGTCTCTTCAGGTCTGCATGGTGGTGACGGACCTGCTCACCAGTCTGAGGAACACCTGTGGCACTGGTGAGGTCACAAGCTAACCGGTTCCAAGCCTCTAACTTGTACTCCATCCCTTGGAACTGGCCCTGCAGGGTCTTGACTCATGACAGTAGACAAGGAGCCAAACCATGTATTTGGACTCCTCGATGCCCCAATGTTGCGCTCGGAAGCATGAACCCTCTCCTGCACCTGCCATTCTGACTGCAAATGTGAGCTACAATCAATTATGGAGAGTATTCCTGCCTATGGGGCTTAAATATGCAGCATTTCCCACACTTTTTTGTGATTGGCCATTTTGTAAAATTCTCGGCTGACTGCAGACATGCTTAGTAATGATTAAACTACCATTTGTAAGTATATGAATTTTAATAGTGGCTCCTTTCCCTATGTTGTCATGGCTTAGTGGTTCTGTACTTTGATTATGATACACAGGGTCCTGGGTTCAAACCTTGTCATTGTTTTATTTTAATACTGTCTAGACAGGCTAGGGGGTGTGGCTGCGTTTAAGCAACTTAGCTCTACGTTGCTCCCCGGTGCCCTACGGTGCCCTGGTTGGCACGGCGCGCACGTCTGCGCAAACACATTGCGCTGGGTAAAGCACTTTTAAACTTTGGGCAACTCTATTGTGCTGGGTAAAGCACTATTAAACTATGGGCGACTCTGTTTAGCTGGATAAAGTGCTATTTAACTATGGGCACCTCTTTTTAGCTGGGTAAAGCGCTATTAAACTATGGGCACCTGTGTTTAGCTCAGTAAAGCGCTATTAAACTATGGGCACCTGTGTTTCGCTGGGTAAAGCATTGCTTAACAGCAGCCTATTATATATCTGGGTCCTTTAAAAATATATATTTTGTTCACTGATACATTGGCCATGTCACTGCGTTTAATAAAATGTTATTCATATATGTCTGGTATTATTTCAAATACTGATTTAAAACATAAATAAGAAGGGGAGCGGTGGGACTTGAACCGTGAATGTCTCCTCTTTGTGCATACGCTCTACAATCACGCTTTTGCAATTTGGTGGGATTTGCATAAACATTCCTTCTTATGCTCTTCCATGTTGGAATTGCTTACTATGGCTAATCAATGGGCACACCCGTGCACACACGCGCAAATACGGGCAGCTATATCATGGATTTAAAAATAAATAAATAAATATTTTACTTTTTATAACTGTGATGGGGGTTTACAGTGTCAGGGAGTGTGGTGTTGGGTGCAAGTACATTTGAGTGAACTCGCTCTTGTGTGTTGACATTTTGCTTTTACTACACTTGCAGGGGCATGGACATTTAGACTGCTCGGCAGTCGGACACACCCCCTGCTTTCATACTTGGTCCGTGTAAGAGTTATGGTTGAGTCAGCGTGCCCTCATGAATATTCATGGAATGCTGATGTCATACCGTTCAACTGCAGCCTCCAAATAAGACTTATTAAGTCTTACCCGGAGGATTCCTGAATCCGGGGGAGAGACCCATATTAGGAAATGCAGAAACCATAACTGCAAAACTAAAAATTAACCCCAGAAAAAATATATTTATAATTGGTTGCTACATACCACCCAGCAACAATATACCCACCCTGGAGACCCTACTTGACTGGGCCTCAGAGTTCTTCCAACATGAAACCTTCATCTTTATGGGTTTCAACATTGACTGGACAACTTGTAACACAAGCTCTCTCAGCAACTTCATCAACCTCCTTGGATTTTCTCAGCTCATCTAGTCTCCCACTAGAATTGACAAAACCACCCAGAGACAGTCAATACTTGACTGGATTCTGACAAACAAACCACCTCTCAACTGTCAGTCAGGATGCTGCCCTGATAGTATAAGCGACCACTTACCTACATTTGTAATAAGACATTGCACATATCAGGAAAAGCCCACCAACTACCAGGTAATAAGAAACAAGAAAAACTTCAACCCATCGTGCTTTATTAATGCACTAAATCAATATAACTGGACTCCTCTCAAGATTCTTAACCTTGACGAAGCTGTTCAGTACTTCAACTCTACCTACCTAATATCTTAAACTCCCAAGCTCTGAGCAAAACTATTAGAATAAAGTCCAACTACATTCCCTGGGTGAGCAAGGAGACTGGATCCCTGCTAAAATCCAGAGATAAGGTTTGGGATCACTGGCACAAAACTGGATCCCATACAGATAAACAGGCTTACCTGGAACTCCGTAACAAGTCAAAGAAATGTATGAAAATAGACAGACTTACTTACTACAACAATATACAAATTAAATATCAAAATAACCCCAAACAATTCTGGACAGCCATTAACAACATTCTCCTTCCTGGAAAAGCTGGTACTCCCCCAGCAACCATAACTGATATCTCACTCAACGTTCCCACCATCTTCAACAACTCCTTCACTGAGTCCATACTGGCCCTGGCTAACTCTCAAAACTGTTCATCCTAAAACTCACCACCAAACGATTATACAACAAACTTTAGCTTCCACCCTGTCTCTACTGACACTATTAAGAAACTACTTAAAAAATTAAAACCCACCACCATAGCAGCTGACAAACTTCCAGCTGAAATTTTTAAAATAGCCACTGATACTATTGCATACCCTGTCTCCATACTTTTCAACCGTTCAGTATCCGAAAATCTACTCCCTAAGATTTGGAAGTTGCTCACATTATTCCACTCTATAAAGGGGGTAACTCTAAAGGGTTAACCAACTATTGTCCTATAGCAATACTATCACCCCTGTCCAAAATACTGGAGAGGTGTATACACTCACAAATCATGGACTATCTCAGCACCCACAGTCATCTTACAAACACTCAACATGACTTCAGGCCCCATCACAGCACCACAACAGCCCTTATGTCTTTCACTCATATAGTAAACACCCTCAGAAATAATGGCAACTATGTCTCTGCTATCTTTCTTGACCTCAATAAGGCATTTGATATGATTAACCACAACTAACTTATCAATTCCCTCTAAGAAGTGAATCTCAGTAAATCTATCATAACTGGTTTTAAAGCTATTTAACTGATAGACAGCAAGCAGTACAGTGAAGGCAAGAACTCTCCCCTTTACTACCAGCAACAGTGGGTGTTCCTCGGGGCTCCATTCTTGGTCCTTTACTTTTCTCTATTTTCACTAACAACTTCCATACCTCTCCTCTACATCCCTCGGTCAGCCAATATGCTGATGACTCAATACTAATCTGTTCCTCTCCCTCTCTCCAAGAACTGCAATTACAAACACAAACATCTTTCCTTTCTGTAGAAGAATGGCTTACCAACTCTCAACTAATACTTAACCCCAATAAAACCAAACTTCTCATATTCCAGCCTACTAATCACTCCACTCCCACACCCACATTTACTATCATGTCTAATAATAAAACAACCATATATCCTGTCACTCACACCAAACTTCTAGGTGTTGAGATAGACTGCAACATGAAATTTGACATCCACATCTCACTCACCATAAAGAAAGTACATAAAAAATTGGGGGTACGATATAAAAATAAAAAATTTCTCACAAACAACACCAGGGTAAAATTAGCACAAACACATCTTGTCTCTTCACTTCTATATGCCTCCCCTATCCTTGCAAATCATAGAAAGTCTGATTTAACTAAACTTGATGCCTGCTATAACAAAATTGCAAAGCCCACATCAAACACACCACTGCTCAACCCTTAAACAACTCAACTGGCTTCAACCTTCCCATCTTCTCCTTTACAACCAACTCCTACTAACCTATAAGACGCTGTACTACCCTGATAAAACCCCTGCACTACAAACCTCATACATTCATACTCCAATACTAGGGTCCTGCGCTCCAACAATAAACCACTCTTTCAAGTCTCTAAAATCAACAGCTCTGCAGGAACCTCCCTTTGTTCTAATTTTATAGCTAAAAAGTGGAACACCATACCCACTAAAATAACAGCCACATCATCTGTGGCTCAGTTTAAAAATTCACTAAAAACACACCTACAAGCAAACTGGATCTGCAACTGTGACTCCCCAGGTTAGTCTATTTCCAACTCCTTCTGCTCTCCCAGAATTAACTCTCCTCCCTCATTCTCAGACAATTGGATTCTCTCCATCTCCTCATACAGTACTTTTCTCCTACTCTCATCAGCTAACACCTTTTTATAAGTATAGAGAATTCTGTATACCTTTACTGTTACATTACCATATCATATGGAATGTTATTTTGGATAGTACAGACTAAAGAGTTTTATTGATTTTGGTTGACATATAGTCAACTGTTACTATCTTAGTTTAGCCTTGATTTAAAGTGTATAGTGTTATTATGTACTTATGAAACTTGTACTTGTTAATCTATGTTATATGTGGACCTTACTTCTAGTTGATGTACAGTCTTCTGTTATTATCCTAGTTTCCTGGATGTAAAATTGTATAGTGTTATTCTGTTGCTATGTACTTTTAATGTTTAATCTATGTTATATGTGGAGCTTTTCTCCCCAGGCCTCTGCTGAAAAAGGACTTGTGTTCATTCGGACTTTCCCAGTAACCAAATGTAAAATAAAATAAATAATCAATACAAAAAGAGCAGCACCAAAGATTTTCGAAGAGAAATACAGGCAAAGGAATCTGGACAAAGGAAACTTTACAATACAAAATATAAGAAGACAAAGAGGAAAAGTAGGAAAAAAAGATTAGTAATAGAGACGTTAAAATTCCTAGGATATGCCCTGGCTGCTGTGCTCTCCTGGCCCCTGGGCTTTTCATCTTATCACTCCAGCTGGCCTACGCTACAACAGGGTTAAGAACCCTCCTGGCAACAAAGGACCCTTCCCAACTTATCAGCTGTCTCATCACCATATAAGTGTTCCCCTGTGCTCTTCTACGAAAGGAAGGAAGAAACACTCCAGCTGGCCTATGCTCCAACAGGGTTAAGAACCCTCCTGGCAACAAAGGACCCTTCCCAACCTATCAGCTGTCTCATCACCCTGTAAGTGTTCCACTGTGCTCTTCTGCGAAAGGAAGGAAGAAAGTATGTGTGTTCCTCATACTTGCTGTAAAGCTTATTTATTATTTATTTTATTATTTATTTATTCCAGTTTGGTGACCGGGGAGGTCCACTGGGCTTGAGAGCCCATTTTCAGTGGATGCCCGGGGAGAAAAGCTACAAATAACTAGTTACATAATAGTTTTTACATTGTTAAGTTGTGAAGATTTGCAAGTTACATAAACATATAGAAATTCTTCACATTGATAAGTTACATATCATATTGAAATATCACATGAAAGAAATTCTTTTACACTGCAAAACAAGTTGCATAAAGATATAGAAAATATTTTACATTGCTAAGTTGTGTATCAAATTGAGATATGACATGAAAGATTCTTTTACAAGCATTCAGTATGGAGTTGTAAACAAGTTTTTACTAGGAAGGGAAGTGGATAGAGGAGGAGTCTAATACTTGGTAGCTAAGACGATTAAGTAGCTATGAAAGTACTGAAATTAGAGTCAAAGAGTGATAAGCTGGGAGGAGATAGCTTATGAGTTGTAGTTGGAGTATAAGTCAGTAGTTTGAAAGGTAATGAGTTTAGCCAGGAGAGAAGGAAGGGGGGTGTTTGGGAGGTATGGGGTGTGGAGTGCAGTTACATTTTCTATGAAGAAGCAGGTAGGAGTGAAATAGGCTTTTGAAGGTATTTAGGTTGTCACAAGTTCTCAGGGTGGAGGGCAGGGCGTTCCATTTTTTAGCTAGGATGGAGGATAGTAGAAGCTGACCAGCAGGACATTTTGGTTTGTGGATGGTAATGAGGTTTTGGTGAGTGGATCTAAGGGGTCTTGGGGGGCTGTAAGGTTGGAGGATATTGGATAAAGCTGGGCAGCTGTTGGGTTGAAAAAGTAATTTGTGGGCTAAGACAATTTGAAGGAAGTCTAGTTGATTGGGGAGTTCAAGCCAGTTTATGGTTAGTGGGGAGGAGCAGTGGTGGGAGGAGGCTTTTGCATTTGTTGCAAAACTGGAGATTTTGTTGTAGCATACTTCTAGCTTGGAGGTAAGGGTGGAAGATAGATTAGTAAGCAGAGGAGCACCATAAAGGAGAGATGAGAGAAGATAAGTTGTGGCCAGGGTCAGTCTAGTAGAGGGAGAGAGGAAGTGATTATTTCTGTATAGAAGGCCGAGTTTTATGTGGGTTTTCTTGATGTTGAGTTGGATATGGGTATTAAATTTTATGTTCATCAATGGTGACCCCCAACAGTTTGGCGGAGGGAACAATATCAATGACAGAGTTCTTGAGGCTGGTAATTTGAAATGAGTGTTTGTCAATGTGGGTAGATTTGGAGGGAGTGAAAAGGAGAATTTTTGTTTTGTTAGCATTTAGTGAGAGGTTCTTTTGGTGCATCCATTTTTCAGTGGATGAGAAGGCAGATTGAGTTAGAGATTTGAGTTCAGTTTGGTTGGAGGCATGGCAGATGAGACTGGAGTCATCTGCATATTGGACAATTTTGGTGTTAGGAATGGCTTTGTGAAAATCATTAATAAAGAAGTTAAATAGCAGAGGGCCAAGAATGGAACCTTGGGGAACTCCTGTGGGTGTTGGAAAGAAGGAGGAGGAGGATTGGCCCCATTTCACTGCTTGGGACCTGTCAGAAAGATAGCTGGAGAACCAGGAAACAGTTTTTGTGGAGATGTTAAGGTTAGAAAGATGGTTAAGTCAATGGATATGAGAGATGGTATCAAAGGCTTTAGATAGATCTAATAGAATGGATGAAACTAAGTGACCAGATTCACGGGCTGAATTGATAGAGTGTAGGAAGGAGAGGAGGGCTGTGTTGGTATTGTGCCCTGGGCGGAAGCTGTGTTGGGTAGGAGATAGAAGTTGATGTTCGGTTAGGAATGGCTTGAGTTGTATGTGAATGCATTTTTCGAGAAGTTTAGAGATGGGAGAGAAGATGGCAATAGGGCGGAAGTTAGAGAAGTTGTAGTTTTTTCCACCTTTGTGGAGAGGAAGGATAAAAGCAGAATGCCATAGTTTTGGTACATATGATTTAAGAAGTGATCTATTGATCAGGATGCTGATAGGGAGAGCAACACTGTCAGAGGCAATTTTTAAGAAGGAGGAGGGAATGCTGTCTGGAGCATTGGTGCAAGGTTTTAGTCTATATAGAAATTTCTTTATGAGATTGGTGGATATTGGTTTAAGTTCAAAGTTAGGGGGAGAGGGGATGAGGTGCAAGCTTGGGAGGAGGTTGGTAGGGTGGTGTTATTTGGGAAGGTTTTGGTCAGCTCAGCAATGGAGGAGGTGAAGAAGGTATTGAATAGATTGGCAATTTCTTGGTCAGTTTTGCTAGTGTCGGGACAAGGGTTTTTTGTGGTACCTGGCTTGAGGAGGGTATTTATAGAGTTCCAGAATTGTTTGGGGATTTTGTGTGGTTTATTTGTAGGTGGTTGTAGTATGATTTTTTGTCTTTAATGACTTGTTTTTTGGCTAGGTTTCAAAGCTGTTTATATTTTAGTAACAGTTCAGGTTGTTTATGATGGTGGTAGCTTTTCCAACATTTGTCTCTTTGTTGCATACTTGTTTTGGTAGCTTTAGTGAGCTAGGGTGCTGTTTTGGCTTTAACTCTTTTGGTTTGAGTTGGAGCTAGGGAGTTTAAGATGGAAAGGAATGTAGAGTTGAAGAAATCTACGGCTTTGTCAAGAGGCAGTGTTTTTAGAGGGTTCCAGTTAATGAGCTTAAGGGAGGTAGTGAACTGGTATTTGTAGTATGCTTGTTCCTCACTTATGTAACAAAAAGCTTCTCATCCTGGTCAACCAGCAGCCATACCCTCTCTGTAACCTATAGTTTAATGCAGCCCCTGTCTGCATTTCACTACCTTCCCTTGCAGAACTGAGTGTCCTTTTTCAGCCCTAGACCAGCCTTCACCTGAAATTACTACTGTTGTAATACCAGTTCCTGGCCACTAGGTGGCACCATTATGTAACCCCTGGCTTTCAACTATCCCAAATTCCCAGGAAATACTTTTTTTACAGACTGCTGTCCTCACCTTGTTACTGTTGCTCTTTCTTACACCTCTTGCTTTACTGTACTCTCACACTATCCTCCTTGGAAACCTTCCACTCTACTTCTTAGTCACTCTTCAACTACCTTAACTTAACTTACCTTATCAGTCAGCATTCCACTGATTGTTCTCCTATTACACTCAATTGTCTCTTCCCATATACCTAGACCTGTGAATATCTCAACTATTAACCTACTTACTGCTATATTTCCCTTACATTACAACTCCCTGCTTCCATTATTCTGTTCTGTCTTCCCTTTCCCTATCCTCCTTGCATTCCTAGCTGACTCTTACCCTCTCTCCCATCCATCTACTCTAGCCCCTCCCAGTCTTTTTTTTACCTGTTTTAACCCTCCCCCTCCCTTTCTACCTCACATCCTGTCTAATCCCATATATACTACCTGTCCTTCCTGGCGCCATCTTTAATTCCTAGGATATCCCCTGGCTGCTGTGTGCTCCTGGCCCCTGGGTTTTTCATCCTATGTAAGTACTGTATTTGTGATTGTTAACATTGTTCTTGATTGTAGAACAGCCATTTTTATTTTTGTTCTACCCTCTGGCTGCTGTGTGCTCCTGGCCCCTGGGTTTTTCATCCTATGTAAGTACTGTATTTGTGATTGTTAACATTGTTCTTGATTGTAGAACAGCTGTTTTTATTTTTGTTCTACTTGCACATTCTGCTATGCTATTATAACTGATTTCTGTCACTGGCTGGCATTTTTAACCTCCCCGTACTGCTGTTATAGCATTTATGCCATGGAGCAGTGCTAGGGAAACTTATGATAGCCCTGAATGGCTGCAGAATTATTTTATAAACATTGTCTGAATGCATACTTTCCTGTGAGGTCCTACATGTCCTTAGGTCTTGTGCTGTACCTGTTGTTCGTTGTGAACACTGTGGATAATCGGGGGTGCACTATTACCAAACATGAGCTTAGCTCTGGTACTGGGCAGTAAGTTATTTTACTTTTTCTTGCTCTGCAACACTTATATGTAGTGCCGCAGCAACCTTACAAGCCTTAACACAACAGACCTTTTGAATGATATTTGCGCTCCTGTTTCTAAGTGGGGAACTAGTGAACTGCTATATAAATTTTATTCCCTGTACAGGCTTAGCCCATATCAGCCTGCACTCCTGGCAACATCAGTAGACACAAGAGTAACCATTACTTTTATTCACTACCTGCTCGGTATGCGTGTTTAACAGACAACGCAAACACTTTAGCCACACGCGTGGTGCAACTTTAAGTAGGGAATAAGTAGAAAGCTTTACTAACTGTAGCCATAATCTAATTTAAGCTATATGACTTTTCTTGCCTGCATAGGCATAACCTCGCTCAGAACCTACTTATACCTGCTTTTCTTTGCAGGCAACACGAGCGGACAAGGAAGCAATTCTTTAATTTTGTTATATTGCCTGCTCAATATGCATGTTTACCAGACACCGCATAGCCTTTAGCCACACACGTGGAGCAACTTCTAAATACCCAGGCCTCTTCAAATGCATAGTGTGTAGCTTTAACTACCTTAGCTCAACTAGGCAGACAGACACAAATAAACAAACAGGTTCTGCAACTGTCTAGATATTTTATAGCCATAACCTTCAACTTCTGCCATGGTTTAGATATTTTATAACTATAATCCTACAAACTTTCTAGCCTTGTGGTTTATATTACTGCAGCTAAACAGAAGTCATTATTTATGGCATGTCCATGCAATGCATCTGCAGCTAGCCATTGCTGGATAAACAACTGAATGATAAAGCTGTTTTTTTAATACATACAGAAACTGCTTTAATAGTACTTGTACTGTTTTTAATACATACAGTAACTGCTTTATAGTACTTGTACTTATGACTGTTATATTTTGTCAGCTCTAGCATAGTGTCTTTTCTGTTTATATATACCAGTGTAGAGAGAGATGTATCTTAGCTGCAGTTGTATGTGGAACAGTAACATTCAGTGTGTTAATTAACCATGCTCTGACTATACAAATGTACTGATAATAGATTCAGACCAAAGTAATTGTCAATTATCCTACAGCATTATTGATCTATAACTGTTTAATAAATGAATGTTTTTATCCTTTCCTGTACTAAACCTGCTTTGGGAATATATGTATAATTGTGGAAGTTTATGAATATGTTTGGGCATTTGTGACTGAACTACCTTACTAAGGTTTTTGTTTCTTCTCTCTTTCTTTGCTTGCTGTCTTGTTCTTTCTGACTGCTCACAGCACTCCAACTGGCCTACGCTCCAACGGGGTTAAGAACCCTCCTGGTAACAAAGGGCCCTTCCCAACTTATCAGCTGTCTCATCACCCTATAAGTGTTCCCCTGTGCTCTTCTACAAAAGGAAGGAAGACAGTATGTATGTTCCTCATACTTGCTGTAAAGCTTATTTGTAGTATGCTTGTTCCTCACTTATGTAAGAAAAAGCTTCTCAGCCTGGTCAGCCAGCAGCCATACACCCTCTGTAACCTATAGTTTAATACAGCCCCTGTCTGCATTTCACTACCTTCCCTCGCCAAACTGAGCATCCTTTTTCAGCCCTAGACCAGCCTTCCCCTGAAATTACTACTGTTGTAATACCAGTTCCTGGCCACTAGGTGGCACCATTATATAGCCCCTATATTTCGACTATCCCAAATTCCCAGGAAATTCTTTTTTTACAGACTACTGTCCTCACTTTGTTACTATTGTTCTTTCTTACACCTCTTGCTTTACTATACTCTCCCACTATCCTCCTTGGAAACCTTCCACTCTACTTCTTATTCACTCTTCATCTACCTTACCTCACTTTTCACCTACTTTATCTGTCAGCATTCCACCGATTGTTCTCCTATTACACTCAATTGTCTCTACCTGCTCCATTCGCCCTGCGGGCTCACTCCGCTCCCCTACCCTGCCCCCAATTTCTACCCGCCCCCAGTACTCCTACATTTATTCCTCTAAAGCCACACCCCATCACATCTGCTCCAATTTAACACTTCGACTCATTTACACTCCCACCCTTCCTTGTCTCAACACCTCACCTGTTATTACCTGACCTCCCATCCCTCCTTGTTACATCACCACTTCTGTTGATATATCTCCTTAACTGTTCACACATACTTACTTCCCATGATTCTTCCACTCTATAAAACTAATATAATGGCTAAATTACCCATCCCACACCAAATAAAACTATTACTCTTGGTCTCACTCTTTCCTACTCTAACTATTGCCTATCTGCTAACCTCCTATGAACAACCATTATACCCCACCCTTCTCTTCCCCTCCAAACACACTTCTACATCAATACTAGCTATCTCACAAAACTACATAAACATCACATCCAAACCCTGCTACCTACAAGCTAAATATCATAGACTATCTCACATTTAAATATATCAAGCTAAATATTAAAAAAACACTTAACTATTATTGTAACCTTCATTACCCTATAAATAGAATACACCTCCACTCCTTAATAGACAAGGACATTCATCCTAACCCTGGCCCAATCAATACCCTTGCCACTAAATAGTGCCACCCTAACAACTCCAGTACCCATGCCTCTACTAAGCCTTCTAACTCACTCTATATAGCACATCTCAATATACGTAGCATTAACAATAAAATTGCCCACCTCCACACCCTCCTAGATGTTCACCTATTTGACATCCTATGTCTATCTGAAACATGGCTAAAACCCACAATTAAAGACAATTAAGTCACCCCACCTGGTTACAATATCCTTAGACTAGACCGCACATCCAAAAAGGGAGGCGAGGTAGCAATCCTTTATAAATCAGAGCTTCAAGTTAGCATTACAAACCTTAGACCACCTTCTGACAATAATGCTGAAATCCTGATTTCTAAATTTCAGATCACATCATGTAAATCTATATACATCATTTGCATCTACCTTCCCCCAGGAAATAAAATTTACAACCCTTGAAAATATCCTTAGCTGGCTTTCTATTAATCTCCCACAAGAAACCATAGTCCTAGGAGACTTTAATATTGACTGGAAGTTCTGCAGTACTGTACACCATACCACCCATATTAACCTATATGGCTTCTCACAAACTATTAACTCCCCAACCAGAATTAATAAACCCAATAACAAAGATAGTATATTAGACTGGATTCTTACTAATACTCCTCATCAAACATACCAAGTAGGAACCCTCCCAGATGATCTAAGTGACCACTCACTAACTTTTTTTATCTGGTACAAAACCAACCTAACTTACCCAAACAATTTCAGAATAATACGCACCAAAAAGCATTTTAACCCTGAACTTTTCCAAACAGAACTCAAGCAGTGTAATTGGTCACCTCTAAAATCCCTCCCACTAAATGAAGCAGTGGAATACTTTAATTCCACATTCTTAACCATCCTCGACCATCACGCCCCAACTCGCTCTGTTAGAAATAAAGCTAAACCTGCCCCTTGGCTTTCAAAAGGTACTAGGCAAAATTCCTTCTTAGAAACAAATTCCGGGCAAAATGGCATACTACTAAAATCCTACAGACCACCAAACCTTTAGACAACTTAGAAATGATACTATAAAAGCCATCCTCTTAGATAAAAAGAACTTTTAATTCCAACTACAACAGCTTACCATAAGAAGCCACAAAAGTTCTGGGCTAGCATTAACAAACTAATATACCCAGGTCAATCTATCACACTTAACCCACAAAGCTCTAACCCTGAGAATCCCACACATACAGCTAATGCCTTCAATTCTTTCTTCACAGATGCTATCCAAACTCTTGCTAGTCAGCTATCTCCAGATACCTCAAATCTGCCTAAATCTGCGCAAACCCAGGACCCCAAACACCACAGTAAAACCACTTAAGCACTAAGTCATTTGAGACGTAGAATAGCATGATGTTTTATCTACCATATCATACAGTCTGGTCATTTAAATTAATGGAAAAAATGTCAGCCACAACTCTAGGACCCCATACACCACCATAGTCAAAACAACATAACCACTAAGACATTTGAGACATAGAATAGCATGTTATTTTAAATACCATATCATGCAGTCTGGTCATTTAAATTAATAGAAAAAAATGTCAGTCCCAAGTCTAGGACCCCATAAACCATTAAAGCATGTAATCACTAAGCCAGTTGAGACGTAGAATAGCATGATGTTTTACCTAACATATCATGCAGTCTGGTTATTTAAATTAATGGAGAAAAAATGTCAGCCCTAAATCGTAAACCCAGGACCCCAAACACCACAGTAAAACCACTTAAGCACTAAGCCATTTGAGACGTAGAATAGCATGATGTTTTGCCTACCATATCATGCAGTCTGGTCATTTAAATTAATGGAAAAAAATGTCAGACCCAACTCTAGGACCCCATACACCATAGTCAAAGCACATAACCATGAAGCCATTTGAGATGTAGAATAGCATGATGTTTTGCCTACCATATCATGCAGTCTGGTCATTTAAATTAATGGAAAAAAAAATGTCAGCCTCAACTCTAGGACCCCATACACCATAGTCAAAGCACGTAACCACTAAGCCATTTGAGACATAGAATAGTATGATGTTTTACCTGCCATGTCATGCGGTCTGGTCATTTAAATTAATAAAAAAAATGTCAGTCCCAAGTCTAGGACCCCGTAAACCACAGTTGAAGCATGTAATCACCAAGCCAGTTGAGATGTAGAATAGCATGATATTTTACCTACCATATCATGCAGTCTGGTCATTTAAATTAATGGAAAAAAAATGTCAGCCCCAACTCTAGGACCCCATACACCATAGTCAAAGCACGTAACCACTAAGCCATTTGAGACATAGAATAGCATGATGTTTTGCCTACCATATCATGCAGTCTGGTCATTTAAATTAATGGAAAAAAATGTCAGCCCCAACTCTAGGACCCCATACACCATAGTCAAAGCACATAACCACTAAGCCATTGGAGACATAGAATACCATGATAACATATCATGGAGTCTGGTTATTTAAATTAATGGGAAAAATGTCAGTCCCAAGTCTCAAATACAGGACCCCATACACCATAGTCAAAGCACTTAACCACTAAGCCATTTAAGAAACAGAATTTCATGATGTTTTATCTACCATATCATGCAGTCTGGTTATTTAACATTAATGGAAATAAAACTGTCACTGGCAAGTCTTTAACCCAGGACCTTGTACACCACAGTCAGAGCCCCATATGGTGAAGGGAAAATTGTCCTGTTCTCCCATTCCAGCAGTACGAGATTGGCGTAGGTGTAGAATATTCCTAGGAAGGAAGGACACGAATATTTTTGTGACAGTTTATATAAATATTCTAAACTATCCACTGACAATATTCTTTTAGTGGCAGAACTGATGGAGGTTATTTTGGACTCCAACTATATCCAGTTCCAGGGAGAATTCTTCCAGCAGATCAGTGGGGTTGCGATGGGGGCAGCTTGCACCCCCACCTACGCCAATCTCGTGCAGCTGGAATGGGAGAACAGGACAATTTTCCCTTCACCATTTTACCACAACATTAGACTTTATCTAAGATTTTTGGATGACATTTTTGTGTTGTGGGATGGTACTAAGGATGAATTACACCATTTTATGGGTTATTTGGAGTCCAGCACTAGCTTTCTGAAATTCACTTATACTATTAATGATAAAAGTATTGACTATTTGGATGTGACTATTTCTAAAACAAAGGAAGGTTTCAAGTCTAACATTTTTAGGAAATCTACACGGTGCAATAGTTACTCGCATTTCACTAGTCACCATCCTTTTACGCAGAAGAAAAGTCTGATCAAGGGAAAGGCTGTAAGAATAGCCAGAATGACATCAGATCCTCAGGATTTAGAAAAAGAATTTACATTTCTTAGTAAATGCTTTGTAGAAAGGGAATACCCCATGGAATTAGTTTTTGGGATTTTGGAATAAGTGAAGCAGGAATGGGGTAAGAAGTATAAAGCACTTTTAGGTCACTCATCTACTAAGGACTACAATACACAGGATAGTAAAACTAAATATAATACAGCCTGTATTGTTGAATATAGCACTTTTTCAGACACTTTTACACATATAGTTAGAAATAACTGGAACCTTATGAAAACTAACAAGGATGTGTACATGAGGGTAGGTAAAGAACCCATTTTTACATACAGGGTAGGAAACAACTTTAAGAAACTCTTGGAACAAGGAGAAAGAGGGAAATTACCATACAAAAAAACTGCACCTTGTGGGGCATGTAGCGTGTGTTCTTTATATGGACTGAGGATACCATTAGACTTAACAATAGTCTTAAAAGTGTGGTGAAGCTTGTTAAGGGGAATTGTAGATCCAACATGCTAGTATATATTGCTATCTGTACTACATGTATGGCATATTATATTGGTAAAACCGAGAGACCCTTCAAGGATAGAATTTATGAACATCTATATGAAATTAGAACTCATAGGGAGACTAATGCTCTATATAAACACAGCACTGCATGTTCAGGTGTATCCAGTTTTAGGTTTGGTATTATTGATACAGTTAGGTATGGTTTGCACAAGGGAGGGGGAGACCTCAAGAACCATTTACTATACAAAGAGCTGATATGGCAGCTCAGGCTGAATTCAAACTCACCACCAGGGTTAAATGACTACATCAGTATAAAATCTGTGCTACATAAAAAAGCTGAAAGTATATAATAAACCAAAAGACTATAAATTGTTATATATATATTTTTAAAATTGTTGCACATTTTTATTATTTGTATTTTATCAGTTGAACAATTATATTATTAATGTTTGCATATAGAATATATATGTGTTTATTAAAGTCTTGAAAGTTGGGAAGTCTTTTTAAAATTGGATATTAGGTTTTTGAACCTGTATGCCTTTAAATTACAATTAATGGATTCTTAATTGTTTGTGATTTTATATATAAGTGTATCATGATATCAGTGCTTTCATCTGATGAAGTCTATCTATTAGACAAAAGCGCTCATCTGTTGTGGTTGGAAGTAAAAAGAATCAATTTTATTACCAGTGTGGTGGTTTGGACTTTATTTCTTTACTACTTGGTGTGAGCATCCATACCTACCCCCAAATGCAGGGTATATACACAGCTGTCGCTGTAGAAGAAATGGCCAGCTGTGGACCTTTCTGTCAGCCGTCCTGCACATCCCTGGACATGTCCCCACTATCAGCCTCTCTGTGTGGCCTAATAACACCCCTTACCTCTCGACCCTTGTCGCATTCGTAGTAATGTTCACAGTCACAAGTAGGTGACACCCTCCACACAGCTATATTGGCAGAATCTGGAACCCCCAACCCAGGTGTATTACCACAGCTGTCCCAGACTACACATGTAAATAACACATGAAGGGAAAACCCAAACACACTTGGATCACCACCTGGCGAAGTTTGCGACCCCCCCAACACTCCAGACCCCTACACCAACTACTGACACCTCCTGTCCTGCCTCGCATACATATCTCAACACCCTGCAAACTTGCACTACCGCTCCCCCACCAATCAGTCGAACAGCCTACTATACAGTTAAAATGTTCCCCCTCCACCTACCCGCCTACACCTCCACTATTCACATCTACTCTACAACACATGTATGGCATAACTAAATCTAATCCGAATACCTGAGTGTAGCCTAACTAGACATGCTAAACTGGAATTCCTCTTAACTTTACACTGACCTTCGTGAACAGTTATACCTGACATGTACACCTGACTTAAGCATGTATAATACCGACATGTACATGAAGTAGCACAGGGGTATGTGGCAGCAAGTGGGTGTACGCCTGTGTGGGCAGCAGTAAGCAATGCCCACACTGGTTAAGCAATGTGGAGGCCAACCCAATGTAAGACGCCGTAACTGGAGGAAAGCAGGTCTGAGCCTAGAGCACACCAGCGCATACCCGCCTACACTTCCCCCGCAGTGCCTTAAGCATGCTGTAGCCCACATCCCTCATCGTGGCCAGTAACAACATAATCAGCACTCCCAGGTCCCGCACGCTATAGTCCAAGTGAGTTACCATGAAGGCATGGCAGATATACAATCAGCTACTGTTTTCACAAACATATCATCCAGCACAGTCAGTCAACAGTATAGGAAATGTATGTAAGTATGTACATTAATACTAGCAAACATGTGCACAGTGCTCAGTCACAGTAGTCCATACAGTCTATGAGTACCTATGAACAGTGCCTGTCCATGCATACTGTGAGAACAGTAGTCTCGTATAATACTGAAGAGAGGAATGGAAAACTGGCCACGGTGTGGGGGCGTGTTTCATCCCCCGATGCAGGAGATGAAGCTGGTCTGGTGTGTGAGCAAACTGCTGCGTCTGAAAACCCTGGCAGGATGTTACCAGTGGGAGAAACAATGTAGACCAGCAAAGTGTACTCATGACACAACAACAGGTCCATCCCTGCCAGGATGCACCAGACGTTATGGGTCACAATAATGTTTCCACCAGTATTGTAGGTGGATGAAGGGAAGGCTCAAACGTACATGGACTAAACTGATGAAGAGCTTGCAGAAGGTGGCATCGAGACAGTGATATGGAGGAATACCAAGACGTGCAGAGAGGGAAATGTGTGGAGGTGTGGTATGGCAGGGCTAGCAACTGCAGAATGGATGGATGCTGTGTACGTGGAGCTCAGGGGCCAGGGAAAGGGAGCATGGGTATGACATTAAGGTAGAAATATGCAAATTACTCAGAGCTGCAATAGTGTAGTGGGCAAAGCATCTGCCTACCGTGTACACATTCTCGGTTTGGATCCCGCTGCAGCACTTTCCATTTACTATGAGAAGTATGTATATGAACATTTTTGACAGTGTTTGCTGTATAACCTACTAAATAACATTTAAATGTGAACCGGAGAACTGCATTAAATGCACATGTGAAGGGTCAGTGTCATAATGAATGAGGCACTAGTAAGCAGGTTTAAGCACAAGTAAGCATATATAAGCACTAGTAAGCATGTCTAAGTGTGTTTGCATGGGGGTAAGCATTGCCTACACAGATTAAGCAAAGTAGAAGCTAAATGAGAGCAAGAAACTGTAACTGGAGGTTAGCAGTGCTTACCATTGAGCAAACTCACGCAAATCCACGTACAACTGCTTTAAAGTGCCTTAATCACTCTGTACCCAGCGGCCCATGTTCTGCCCAGCAACAAAATAAACTGCCTCTGCAAGGCTGGAACTTAGGACCCTGTACACTATAGTCACAGTAGTTAACCACTAATTCATCATAGCAATACAGATGAATGAGGTATCAGCAAACTAATCCTCACCACAGGAAAATCAAACCAAACATGTGAACTGAATCTATGTACAGTGTGAAGTGGTATAACTTGCTACATAACATAAATATGTGAACTGCAGTACTGCAGTAAGCATAGATGTGAGGTGTTATTGTAATAAATTGTAGAAGTCCTCAGGTCCCCATACAGTGTATGCACACATGAATCATGGATACTTGACACATATATAACCTGTAATGAAGAATAAATCAATGCCAAAAGGCAAATATAGTGCAAATTAACTATAAAGCAATGCTAACCATAGTACAGCTCAACTTAGTAAGAGTAAGCAATGTGTAGGGGAGCCAATCCAATCTACCTGGATGTATACCCCTTTAAGCACTGTCAACCTTAGGTAAACAGGTGTGCCCATAGCTTAGCCTTTTTAAACCCAGCCAATCACAGAAAAGTGTGGGTAACTGGGTGTATTTAAACCACACAGGCGGGAATACATTCCATAACTGGTTGCAGCTTCCTACTGCAGGCAGAATGGCTGGTGTGAGTGAAGGCACTCATTTTAGAGTGCAGCACTGGGGCATCCAGGAGACAAAAATCATGGTATGGCTCCTGGTAAAACACCACAAGGAGACTACTGCAGGGCCAGTACCAGGGCTCACAGTATAAAATGGAGGCCTGAGACAGTCTCGCCTGTGACCTCACCAGTGCCACAGGTATCCCCTGGACCGGTGAGCAGGTCAGACATCACCATGCTGACCTGAAGTGGCAGAGGGGTGATGTAATGGAACAGTGGATCCAAGAGTCTTGGCAGATGGCTAATGCCCCAGTAGTGAGTAAGTACTCATTCTACTAAGTAGTTAAGAATTGCCTAGCTTCTGTATACTATGGATAGGTATGGATATATATTACTGTATTCCTTCAACAGCTGCAGATGAGCGGGCTGTGAACCAGCAAGCCCATGATGTTAGGTTGCAAAGGCTGCATTGCGAGGCAGGTTAGTAATTAGTCTGCATGTACTGTCCTAACAAATAAATATAAGAGCCTTAGAAAGTGTTGTACCAGTAGAAATCAATGTGTAATAGTCTGTGAATAAAAGTATAACCCCAGGAGTGCTACTGTTTGCTCTTCTGTCATATGTTGGCAAACTGTTGCATACTATAAATAGTACTTGTATTTTAAGCAGTGTCACCCACACTGTGGTATGCAGATAAAATGTGTATGAAGTCCTGCATAACAATGTTGGAAGTGCCAGGAGGTCAGTCATATTGTACAAGCGAGGGAGACTTAGATAGAAAACAGTAAAAAGCTTTACATCAATTCCCTGGTAGCACAGTGTACTGTGATGTTAGCTATAATTTTTTTTCATACACAGCAGGGGTTTGAATCCTGGGAGTGCTACTAATTTGAATGCATAATCATACTCCACAACTGTACAGATTTTGTAACAATGTTCAGATAGAAAGTTGTATGCATATTCATACCATACAACTGTTCCAATCTGCCAGCATGTCCAGATAAATGGCCCATATCACCAGCCTGGTACCCCGTTCCCCTGAAAAATCAGTGTGATGATCCAAGAAATGTAGGCAGCCATTAATGACATATAACTGATAGTCACTCATGTACATAGTCATAGAATGTATATGAAAACACAAACCTGTCATTCTAGCACCTCACCCAAAGTGTATGACAGCAGTTCTCAACATATGTTGCATTAACACCTGCATCTTGTCACGCTTGCATGTAAGACAAAGGTCACGTATATAATAATCTATAAACATACCAGTGTACAATATAAGGCCACTGGGTAGTGTAATAATACATGTAAGGGAAAGATCACTGCAGTGACTAAGAATGTTATGAAAACTACAAGAATATATTAGTTGTTAATTGAACTCTCTCTCTCACCCCTACCATATGTGCAAAATAACCCAATGACACTCCTCAACTGGTATGTGTACACTCCAAACATTTGTTGGGACATATGTCCTAATGGTTTATGAATATTCACATTTGCTTCTATGCATGTGCCATGTTAAAATACACCCATATTGGTGGCCTGTTGCCATCAATGAAACCTGCATGCTCTTGTAATGGCCACTGTTGTTCCATATATGCATGTGTTCTGCTTGCTCTGCAACTGTGTTAAATCTGGTGTTTTGGGTTAATGGGAATACCTATGCATGCTGTTATAACTAATCCTGAATGCTATTGACTGTTACTAACCTATATCTGTCATAAACCTGCTACAACATAGCTCGTATGGCAAGGCCGGTCCCAGCGGACCCACCTGTCCAAACTCAGCTGGCCATGGCACTGGGCACCAGCACATCTGGAGCCCAGCCTGGGACCTCCTCCTCCATGGGCCCTGCACCACCTTCAGATGGAACTGCTGCAGGGGATGGGGCTCACCCCCCTCTCGGAGCAGGTGCAGAGGGGAACCTGTTACCTGTCAACATGTCCAGGCCATGGTGCATAGGGAGCTAGATCTGGAGTTTTGAGACCGGCTACATCAACTTGAGGGCCGAGTGGCGCAATTAGAGGGTGAGCCTGCCCCTCCTACACAGCCACCAGCACAGCCACCTTTGGGGCTGTGAAGGTGGAGTAGTGACTGTCCAGGGGTGGGAACCTCAGCCCCACTGTTTTCAGTTGGGGGCTCATGGGCTTGTGACTTCCAAACAGCCCTCCCCATCCAAGGTGTTTACCCCCACATGTGTCATATACTTCCCCTGTATGCATCTTGTTTGTCTTGTCTGTTAACCTAGCCAACCTACCTCCCCAACTCTACATACTACCCCTCACCAACATCCCACTCTCACCTGAAAAAATAAAAAGGGCAATCTGTTCCCACAAAAAAATCTCACCCCATACATAGCTCTCTGTTTTGCACACGTGTCCACTGGACACATGTAATCTGGTCAAATTGGCATCGCAATGAATATATGTTGTCCTCACCCCTCTCCCAGGAGTTTTTGGGTCTAAATGTACCTCCAGATTCACTGTATATGCACAGCTGTTGCTGTAGAAGAAATTGGCAGCTATGGACCTTTCCTGTACCCTTCCTGCACATGCCTAGCCATTTTCCCTACTGTCTTTCCCTCTTTGTGCCCCTTTTTCACCACTTTCCTATCAACCCCTTTTTCTTTTCTTTTAAATAAATTAGCGCAGTGGTAAGCAGCAGTAAGCACTTTTAAGCAGCAGTAAGCGGGTTTGCATGGGTCTGTGTTGGGGTAAGCTATGCCTACACAGATTGAGCAATTCCAAAGCTGAGTGTGAGAACACATAAGCGGAGGTTAACAGTGCTTGCCATCGTGCAAACCCGCGCAAACCCACTTACAACTGCTTAAAAGTGCCTTAATCACTCTGTATCCAACGGGCCATGTTATGCCCAGCAACAAAATAAACAGCTGTAGCAAGGTTCAAACCAAGGACCCTGCACACCCTAGAAAAAGTGATGTACCACTAAGCCATGACAAAACGAGAGAAATTCAATGTTTTCAGAAACATATCATCCAGTCCTGTCATGCAACAGTACAGAGAATGTATATCAACACCTAGATGTCTGTGTGTGTAACTATATTAAAATCTAAACAGATACAACATATTTATATATATATATATATATATATATATATATATATATATATATATATATATATATATGTATATTTTTTGTTTGTTTGTTTTTGTTTGTTTTACTAACTCTATATACATATATATCACTATATATGCACATATGTACATGCATATGCCTAAATCAACACATATATGTGTCTACACCTATATGTCTACATATACACAGCACGTTACATATGTGTACGCAGATATATAGCTATGTAGGTATATACGGACATAGTTATATATATGTTAGCAGATATATATATCTAAATAGGTATATATGGCCATACATCTGTAGATAACGGCAGCTTAACAAATACACATATGTCCACATGCACTGTTAATGGGGTTGAGAGGCCCCACACACTATACATCATGTACGAATAGAAATCTCCCCCACAGGCAAACACGTGCACCCTGCAATTCACTACCAAGTACAGTCTGCCTCCCATTGAAAATGTAATATGTGGAAGCCATCAACATCCCCAGGATACAGATACACAGACACAGATATGCAGATACAGATATACATTATATATATATATATATATACATATATATATATATATATATATATATATATATATATATATATATATATATATTCACAACTGCTGATGTCCAGGCCAAGCCCTTCAGATTGTACAATAGTGAAGACAGACTGGGCCACAGGATACCAAACAATAAACAGTATGTACTGCAGATGTGTAGTTCAGCAGCTTCTATCTGCACTCTGTACAAACTCAGTAGGAGGTAAAGACATTTTGTGATCAAATGGGTTATAACTGGTACATAACTGACACCATCACAAGCACACCAACAAACAGAATAGTCTGTATGGCAGGAGGCAGTAGGCCTGTACTACCCAAATTCATGTAATGTCAATGTAGGTGAAGTATACGGTACTGTACAGCCAGATACCTTGTGGCAGCTCACCTCTGATACCTCCACATTTTCTAACAGCCTTGGTAATTTATGGTGCTTCCCACCTAGACTCTATAATACAGACCCATATACCACTGTTACATACACTGGCCTCTGCAGTACATAAGGACACACATGTATTGTGTAGGTGACACCCACACATATATGGCCCAGCCCCACTGTATGTGTGGGTGATACAACAGCAGTGGACTAATGGCAGCAATGGCAGTGTGATATACTCACAGCCCACTACAGAACAACCCTCAACAGCATGAAATATGTGCAGAGCTTGGTATGTAGATGGAGGACAGAGGCTGGCACACAGGCACATATGTGGAACACTGTTGCCATACAGTAAGCAAGGTGCTGGTGTTACATGATAGTCTGCAACATACCCTTAGTCAGGGAATTGAGGTTAGAAACAGAAATGGGTGTAGCCATGTACTGATAGCATGCAACACATACACTGCCAGTGTAATATCTGACACAGGACCTGTTTGGTGGACGGACATCACATTATAGGCATACCTCTGTCCAGCAAGAGGATATGCTCACAGTTGTGAGCTATGCAGACAGACTGCATTCTGAGGTAGACTAGTACGTACACACACACACACACACACACACACACACACACACACACACACACACACACACACACACACACACACACACACACACACACACACCCTGTAACACCAGTACTATACAAAGCATAACACAACTCTACTCACAGTCTATTTGTAGTTCCTGATCCTCCTACAAATATGTGGCTGCTCGAAGGGTGCAGGTTCTCCTGTAAGAGGTATTGCAACCTGCTGTCTGTAACACTGATGCCCACACACAGGAAGGATGTCCATCACAAAGGAAATGTAAAGGGACCACGCCCACATGCTGTAGGGATTTGTAGTGGGTGGTTGCCATGACAGTGGTAATCGGAAGTAGTACACTTGTGTAATTAAATATATATGGCTATCTGGATAAGTATATGTACATATATTTCCACCATATGTCCTGGACATGGAGTGTAGCCCTACCCCAGCCCCTATAGCCCCAAAGTCATAGTGCAAGGGGATGTCAGGTATGTATAGCAGGTATATAATTAGATATTGCTACTGTCATTGGTATTGTCTTCACAGACATCGTGTGTGTGGAAGGTGACATCTGCTTATAACATGTGTGCCATTGGCTACTGACAGACATGCTAAGCAAACCATTGTAAAGTACCGCTGCTAGCATGTAATGCCCCTATGTAGTGCAGCAGAGATATTGGCCATAAAATGTGGAACTTTGGACACACCCTGTACAGTCCTGAGGTATACACATAATCCCTTAGTGCACAACATGTGTGCCAGGCCTGATAATATGGATGTAGACAGCCATGTAGATGGGTATACCACATAACGACTGGTATACATTTGCCACCATAGGTTTTGGATTCACACACTCCTGTCTGGCCTGGCACATAATGACTGCTGGTTCAGGGTTGCCATGGACACATACTACCCACTAGATATTGACATACACCTGTACAGCATCCCTTTGCTCTGTCTGACATACATGACTTTTAGGGGAGGCCCGGCAGCAAAACATCTGACAAGAATCTGCACATGACATCTCACTGGGTACGTACACTAGGTTGCTAGGCATGTAACAATGCACTGTGCAGGCTACAGGCAGACTGGCTCAACACTGGCCTACATCTCATATGGGGGAATGCACATGTACTTGCATATATAGCAGGCTCAAAAGCCATGTCACAGCACAGGGTAAGATACACCTGTGTGAAAGTGCATAACCACAACCAATGTGAACACAGCCACAGCCACATATTGTAAGCTAGCATATTATTATAGTATATAGACTATCTGTTCTGCACCATCCTCATATGTGCCACTCACAGAATGACCCTACATATACTGGGCTGCTACACAGTTTGGTCTGATGGCTGGCTTTGGTATGGGACATGTGTGTGTATGGCCCTACAAACCTGTATGGCAAAATGGTACCATACAGTGCGGCAGTATGCAACATCAGATAGAAGGGTAGCTAGAATAATGACATCTACCACAGTCTGTACACAGGCTAATGTACATATTAACAATACACACACTGCCAACATTCACCATCACTACACAGACCTCAGTACTGTACAAACATCAACAGAAGGTCCAGGTTATGTCATAAAATATAATTCCTACTGTACATGACGTGTAGCAATCTGATATATCACTGGCTTGTTATCAGATATGATGACACTATTTATGGTGTACAGCACATGTGCACCACTTCATGCACGATATATGTACAAAGGTTGACAGAGGTGTGGCTGACAGCACATACACGGGGCCAGTATAGACATGTTGCTGTGATAACCTCATATATTTACCATTGTAATGGGGTTTGTTGCATCATATGTCCTATAACGGATATGAAGTCAGTAACTGTCATGGCCTTCACCATCTACAGACTGCAATCCTCACACTACCTTCTGCATTCCACAGATAGATGCACCGTGGCTACCACATGAAACCAAACACACAACACTGCCCAGTCTGCAGATGAGCCTGCAGATGGGGATTCCTCTTATACATGGAACTGACATGGCAGGTATTACTACATGTATGGCAGGCATATCCAGACAAACACTGTCAAACCAACATTACTCTAAATGCAGTATAGCAGCACTTACAGTCTGTAGTCAGGTCAGGCACATCCCCCTCCTGTTCGTTGCCCTCTTTCCACAGTGTATGTTGTTAGAGGTAAATCCCCAATCCATCTGAGATGCTGTTTGCCAAACAACAGATCTAGTTCCTGCTCACAGTGACTGAAAAGGGCTAACACCACCATGATATTCCTAGGTAATGGAGCGTATTTCCATGCATTTGGCTATGGGAATGTTACCACAGCTGTTCCACATTCAGTCAGCTAGGGGAGGGCTGCAATTCATGAAGAGGCCATCAGCTGATCAGAGCATCACTTAAAATACACATCCTGCTGCCCAAGCAAAGCAGGTGTGGGCCTCCACATCTACCAGAGAGGGGATGGGGGAGGCAGACAGAAGCAAATACATGTCAGGGAGGGGTGGGAGAGTAAAACTGGAGCATGTTTGTGTCCTACACCTACCAGCACAGGGTATAAAACCGCCGACAGCTATTAAGTGCTATCACAGTTCGATGCAGTTATTGGATGTGCCACATGGGTTACCTGCTATGGAGCACTCACAACATATATGTGATGGTGAGTGACATCTGCAACAGGGATATGGTAGATATATGGTAGGTGACATACACGTACCTGTCTGCATGAACAGGTGCCAGTGTCAACACAGGCACACTCACATAGGGACACACACACACACAGTGACACACTTGGCAGGGCCAGGAGTGCAACTCATCTCTAGTGGGATTGCCACAACACATCAGTGTGCAGGTATCACATGCACCACATAGGTCATAGGGAGGTTGCATGGGCAGGGAGTATGAGCAGGTGTCAGACATCAGGCAACATGCTTCAGTATGCCCTGGGGGGTTGTAGTGAGTGTGGATGTGGACATACGCACCATACAACACACACACAAACACACAGGGTGCCAGTTCTGACATACATGGGTGCATGTCTGCATGGGTGTGTGGTGGTCACCTGTGCCAGCAAGCTGTAAAAGGGTAGGAAATGGGTATATCTTGGCATCAGGCCACATGTCAATGGTCTGCATTGTGGCTCCAGCTTGTAGTTTCTGCATTTGCCCATGAAGGTGGGTATTGCATCCCCCATCCAATCACCTGGGTCACTATTGTGTGTGGCCAATGCTGTGCATCACTTGCCATGTATGTGTTCCTTAGCCCATGACATGGATGGTGTCTGGGATGTGCACACCTCCAACATGCATGTACAGTGACATGTGCTACTGTACCTGAGGTGCCTGGCCCATGTTGTGAACACAGATTATCATCAGATGTGCCAGTCTTGCCCACCTGTGGCAGGAACTGGTAATGGGCAGCAGGTTTACCATGCACCTACATTGATAGCATGCTAACAGCACTCCCTGATGTCAGTGTCTTCTGTCCATACAGGGCATGTTGTCAGGCATGGTATGTCTGTTGTGAGTCCCATATGAAGGCACAGTGGGGTTGCTAACTGTGATTGGTTGGCTTTGATGTAACATGTATGGGTATGGCTTTGCACTCCAGCCTCTCAGCTAATTTACATCTGTTATCCCTGTATGGGTGACATTGTGATATATAGTAGGGCCACCATAACAGAAATAAGCAAAACCCCCTCCACATTGCCCATATACACAACCATCTCTACACAGGATGTGAGTTAAACACATACCTGTCATATCTGGGAGTAGAACCCCTACCTAACTAGACTACAGCACTACACAGTTATAGTACGTGCCACAGACATTACTGAAGTATTTTTTCCCCAAAGGTGTAATTCACAATGAATGACATCAGCAGGATTGTCAAAGTAGGGCATTTGAAATGTACTGCGAGTGAGTAGCCTATAATGCATTGCTCCATACACAGACATTGAAACACACAAAACATCCAAAACTGCCATGAATGGCGATGGAACCCTAACACAGTTCTAAATCACACTACAGCAATACGCAGTTACAGGACGTGTTACAGAGATTACTGAGCTATGACCTTCCTAGAGGTGTATTTCTAAGTAGGTGACATCAGCAGCCTTGCTAAAGTTGAGTATATGAATTCTAAGGAATGTGAGTACCCTAAAAAGCATCGTTCTCTACTCAGTCAAAGACAGACAGAGACACACGGACACACAGATGTCAAGTCTGGAGTTGGAACATCTATCTAACTACATTATCATACTACAGCAGTACACAGTTATAGGAAACGCTACAGGGATTACTGGGTTATGACTTTTCCAGAGATGTATTTATAGGTGAGTGACATCAAAAGCCTTGCCAAAGTTGAGTATATGAATTGCATGGAGTGTGAGTAGCCTAAAAAGAATTGCTCTTTACATAGTCAGACACACACACACACAAACACAGTTGGCAAGTCTGGGGTTCGAACACCTGCCTAATTACTTTATTACACTACACAGCTACAGGATGTGCTGCAGAGATTACGGTGCTATAATCTTCCCAGAGGTGTATTTCTAGGTGAGTGACATCAGCAGCCTTGCCAAAGTTGAGTATATGAATTGTACAGAGTGTGAGTAGCCTAAAAACATTGCTCTTTACTCAGTCAGACACACACACAAACACAGTTGGCAAGTCTGAGACTAAAGCATCTACGTAACTACTTTATCACACTACAGCAGTACACAGTTACAGGATGTGCTACGGAGATTACTGGGCTATCAACTTCCCATAGGTGTATTTCTAGGTGAGTGACATCAGCAGTTTTGCCAAAGTTGAGTATATGAATTGTACGGAGTGTGAGTAGCCTAAAAAGAATTGCTCTCTACTCAGTCAGACACACACACAGATTAATATTCAAACACAGTTGGCAAGTCTGGGGTTAGAACACATGCCTAACTATTTTTTCACACTACAGCAGTATGCAGTTACAGGATGTGTTATGGAGTTAACTGTTTTGTAACCTTCCCAGAGGTGTATTTCTAGGTGAGTGATATCAGCAGCCTTGGCAAAGTTGAGTATATGAATTGTACGGAGTGTGAGTAGCCTAAAAAGCATTGCTCTCTACTGAGTCAGATACACATACACAGTTGGCAAGTCTGGGGTTAGAACACCTATCTAATTACTTTATCATACTACAGCAGTTGCAGGATGCGCTATGGAGATTACTGGGCTGTAATTGTCCCAGAGGTGTATTTCTAGGTGCGTGACAACAGCAGCCTTGGCAAAGTTGAGTATATGAATTGTACGGAGTGTGACTAGCCTAAAAAGCATTTCTCTCTACACAGTCAGACACGTGCACAAACACACACAATTGCCAAGTCTGGGGTTAGAACTACGACCTAACTAGTTTATCACTACAGCAGTACACAGTTATGGGACACGCCATGGAGATTACTGAGCTACAGCTCTCCCAAAGGTGTATTTTACATTGGATGACCTCATCAGGCTTGTCATAATACTGCTATGAGGAGGGCAGTGTGTGCATGGGCCATAACCCATTAATGTAGGGGTTGACATGCCACATGCAGGCACACACAGGGTCATATGTCACAGGTATGCATATACAGCTACTAGATGACTACTTCCTTGTACAGTCATGTTGCACTGCTGGCACGTGCACCACATAGTCTGTCATGCTGACAGATACTGGTGGCTAGTATCTGCAGTGAGTGACATCTGCATTTCATGTGTTTGGGGCCCTTTGGCTGTGTGCTGGGAGGGATAGGCCTGGGTGGCTCCTTGTCATGGTCACCCTCTTCCACACATCTATGTCCGTCTACCTTTGGCTTATTATAGTGTGTTGTCCTTACATATATGTCTGTGTTCCTATCCACTGTGTGTGCAAGGCAGGAGTGGTGCATACTGACATGTGTCTGCACTATGAACTGCGACTTCCAGCTATGTCTGGTCCACTGGTGTTTGCAGACATGGCCTTCATGTGTGTGTGAGCATGCCCAGTATGACCTTTCAGTATGTTGTTGACTGATATTGCCTTCATTCCTCTAAGTGTGTGAGCATGCCCAGTATGGCCATCTGTATTGCATGTGTGGATCAAGTCCAGGTAGTTTGCACTGCGGTGCTGACCTTTCTGTTGTACACCGCAGGTAGCATGCTGTGTCTGCAGGGTATCTATCGGTCATTTGGCATTGACTGTTGCTACATTTCTACATAGTGGAGGGGCACCTGACTGTTTCTACATTTCTACATAGGAGTGTGGGGACACACCTGACTGTTACTATAAGTGTACATTAGATGGGGGGGCACACCTGACACTTGTACACATTTGCGAGGACTGTACTGGTATGTCAGGTACTCCATTTCAGTCTGTAGTCTTACCTATCATGCTGGCTAGAGGCATACCAGTGTACTACAGATCTTAGCTTTAATTACCTACATATTAGTTTCTGACTTCCTAGCCTTCAAAACGTACATCCAACTGCCTGGCCTGTTGTAGTCTGTCTGTGTAGGCCTAGGGGAGTGGTTACCCATAGGGCTCATTCCGTGGCCATAGTACAGCATTTGTTTGTGTTTGTCTACACCTGTCCTGCTGGCTGAGAATGTTGCAATACCTGCCATGGGTATGTTAACCTTCCTGACTGGCATATGTGGGTCTTATGGACACACATGTCGGTCAGGCCATTTCCTGCAGTGGGTGTTGTCACCCTGTGTAGTACTGGCTACTATGGTGACTCCAGAATGTGTTAAAGATGTCAAGGTGCCACTATGGGTGTCTACTGTCTGCTGCCTTAACATTCGGCCACCCAGTTGCCTTGCATGTTCACATCCATACCATAGCTACAGGTAACAACGCATTCTACTCCATTTGGCAATTGGTAGGTTGATTGACTTACCTTGAGGGTGTGCCAGACTTGAGGATTGTGCTGGAGGGTTGCCTATGTCGGATGCACATAGTACACTCCCTATACATGGTTGAGCACAGGTAGTGCCATGTTTGGCATCCCTTTTACTGTCTGTGCAAGTCAGAGAAGGTGTCATTCCTGGGGTTCCTACTGTGTCAATGCATATGCTACGCGTTGCCTCTTGGGCAAGGTCAGGGCATACTGGGCATGCCTCCTTCTGCCTACTGGGGCAGGCTCAGGCTGTTCCTCCTCCAAGTCACTCTGTCTTGGCATTGGTGGGGGGCTGTGTGGCCCTGCCCCATGCTGTTCTTGCTGCAGCTGTTTCCATAGGATCATATTGTGTAGCATAGCACATACTATAACAATTTGGGTACATGTAGCTTTTGAGTACTGCAAGGCTCCACTAGATGTGTGCAAACACTGGAACCATGACCTGAGCATCCCAGACACATGCTCTATTATATGTCTGACCTGTGCGTGTGCCTCATTATGGCATTGTTGTTCAGGTTTGTGTGAATTTCTGATGGGTGTCATCAGCCACGGCACCAGTGGGTACCCAGCATCCCCCACTAGGTGACCGTAGGTGATGTCAACATTGGCAAATCTGTGGTACATCTGCGTCAGATGCCATATGTGTGAATCGTCATAGCTTCTAGGGCAGCCAGCACACACATTCATTATAATGCCCTGGGCATCACATACGACCTGGCAGTTGATGGAGGGGATGTCCCTGCAGTTGATGTAGGCCATACCCTGCTCACCGGGTGGTGCTTTGATGCATAAGTGCGTGCAGTCTATAGCACCCACTACCCCAGGGTGTTTTGCTATTTGGTGGAAGAGATGCATATTGCTGGTCAAGACCTCACGTGTGTTGAGGAAATATACATGCTTACTGGCATGTGCTGACATGGCATCCAGGAACTGGGGGAATACTCTGGATGCTGATGCATGTGAGATCCCCATGATATCCCCAGGGAGGTACCTGTGACTAGTATACCTAGGCCTACACATACCTTGATATCCACTGGGATGGGTTCCCCTTGGCCAGTTTGTTATGTTAGGTGTGGCCGGCACAGCTCAACAATTTGCTGTAGGAGGTCTCTGTCCACCCTCTTGTGCTCCACTAGCTCCAGCTCATGTAGTCCTTGGTAGGTTACCCTGGGTCTGTACACTGTTCTCTGTACACTCTTCTCTGTCTACTCACTGTGGGTTGTTCAGCAGCATTCACATCCTCACCACTCTCAGCCTCTTGCACATGTTGTTCTATGTTGCCTGCTGCAGCCCTTCTCATTTTGTAGGTTTGTTTGTTAAAATTTCCCTGCTTGTATACACCAGTGGTGTAGAGTGTGGAAAAACCACAGGGGAAGGTATTTGCTTAGTTTATAGTAGTGTTCTGGGCTGGGCTGGTCTGCTACCTGTGTAAATGGCTGATTTTGATACATTTCACCTGTCAGCTCAGCTAGTTCTTAATTACCTACTGCTGTTTTCCCTTCCCATTGCCTTCCTGTTTAAGCCCATGTGCGTGTTGCACAAACAGAGTGCTAAAATGTGCCCAGAGCTGCTATTTCCTTGGTTAACTTCTTTTTTCTTCCTGTAAAACCTGGTGCATGGTGCGCACACCAACTTACACTTTGTAAAGAGTGCTAGGCAGATTTAGACACACCCCTAGCTTAGCTGTGCTAAGCTAGGAGCAATCCCGACCCACAGGGCTCCAATCCACTTACAGTATGCCTGACGTACCCCCCCATGGTGTCACCTATATCCTAGTCTTGCTTCCGGCTATTTATACTCTTACACTCTTGGGACCTGTCTCACACCCTGGGGAAAACTGGGATTTACTATCCTTCGCCTCATTTGCATAGGATTGCCTACTAATGCATAGTTACATGTCCCACACTGAGCGTCCCCCCTTAGCAACCATTACTCACTGGCCAGGTTGTCTTCTGCCTGCCATTGACTTGCATGGCAGAATACTGCTTTTACTTAGAATGCTTATTTTAGGTTTATTTTATTATTTTTCCTCCAATCCCATTTGCGCGCCGCTGCCCTATGCTTAAACAGGCGTGATCGGTGAATAAAAATAATTTTTTTTCCCAACATTTTGCAATGCCAGTGGCCTTCTACTTGGCCACTGGCATGCTTCCTCAATGATGTGCAGCCTTTATTTGGAGCTGTCATAACTCTGTTTTGGAGTTTGCAGTACCGTACTCTGTTACTAACCGAGTACATTTCTGCATATTACACTAGTCCTGCACGCCCTGATTCCTACTTCCTGGGTGGCATATTTACCTCATTTGCATGGTTTTCACCTGTAAATGGGGTGATTTGCATATGGGGGCTGGGGACATGCAGCATTAGTGCTACAGCACGCTCGCACATGTCAGACATGCACGTACATGAATCGCTCGGCTGCCATATTGGCGAAATTTCATCTAACACTAATCATGCATGCCATGCAAGCCTTTAAGAATCCTGGGGACTGTTCCTGCATGGAAATTTGCCATTAGTGAATCTGGCTGTATATATTCCCCATTCCAAAGGGCCTCCTTGAAATTGATTACATGTATAGATCTGCAATCATGGGACTGCATACATATCTGCTGACCTCACAAGACCCAAACATAGAGGAAATTTTGAAACATGAGGAGAATAAATCTACGATGACTTCCCTGCTTAGACTATCAGAAGCATATCACTGTCAAGTGGGAATGGAAATCAAACCAAAGGTAGATAAAAATCAGGCAGCAACTGAATGTGCGAAAAAACAAAAGAAAGAATATAAGGTGAAGGATCAGATGATAAGGCAAGAAATGAAAATACATAAATATATGGTCAGATTCACCGAACTCTGCACGGAGTGTCTGAATAGTGCAAGAGCTGCTGCACACAATATGGCCGCTGAGCGATCCAAGAGCGAACCCCCGAGACGTGCACGAGTGCACCTACACTATTCCCGCATGGACATCACTGCTATATACTAATTACCTCATTTGCTGGTGAAAAACATGCAAATTAGGTGAATTAATGACCCAGGAAGCAGGCAGACATCTGTGCAGGAATAGTGTAACCTGCAGAAATGTATTTGGTTACTAACCGAATACATTTCTGCAAATTACAAAATGGAGGCATGACATCTCTAAAGAAAGCATGTATTCAATGTAGTAGGCATGCCAATCATCAAATATATGGCCATTGGCATGAGAAATTGTTGCAGAATTATAAAAAAAATTTTTTTTTTCGGGCCAATCTCGGCTGTTTAAGCATAGGGCAGCGGTGTGCAAATAAGAAAAAAGTTGGAAATAAGCTTTGAAACCCAAATCAGCATTTTGCTATAATAGTCAATGGCATGCATAAGACAACAATACCGGGGAATAGTGGTTGCTAAGGGGGAAGGCTGAGTGTGAGTGTGGTAACTATGAATTAGCATTCTGTTTTATGCAAATGAGGGGATTGATACTGAATCACAGATTTCCTGTCAATGTTAGCTTGCACCCAACCATGTAGGTGCAGCAACACCACTGTATAAGTTTAAGAGATGGATGACCTCATAAGGGGGAGTGTCATGCATGCTGTAAGCTTATTGGAGCTCTGTGGCCCGTGTTTGCCCTTAGCTAAGCACAGCTAAGGAAGGGGGTGTCTGAGTGTTTACATTGACTAAACTGGTGTGGGTGCCACGCACCAGGTTTTAAACAAAAACAAAATAAAAACAGGAAATAGCAGCTCTGTTCACATCTGAGCAGTGGGTATACGTGCTGCACCTTGGGGCTTAAACAGGAAGGCAATGGGAAGGGAAAACAGCAGTAGGAAAGCAATCAAGGAGAACTAGCATAGCTGGCAGGTGAAAAGTATCAGACTCAGCCAGTTACACAGGCAGCAGCCCAGCCCAGCACACTACTATAAACTATGCAAACACCTTTCACTCTAGTTTTTCCCACAAACTCTACACCACCAGTGTGCACAGATGGGAAAATTTTACCTGACAAAACTAACAAAATGATAGGGGCTGCTGTCACTCTCATACATCAATATGTGGAAGCGGCTGAGCGTGGTGAGGATGTGAATGCTGATGACCAACCCACAGTGAGGAGAAAAGCGTAAAGACCCAGGGTAATCTACCCAGAGCTACATGAGCTACAGATAGTGGAGTGCTATAAGGTGGACAGGGACATCCTACAACAAAATGGTGAACTGTGCCAGTCATACCTCATACACAGAACCAACAGAGGAGAACCCATCCCAGTGGATACCAAGGTATGTGTAGGCTTAAATACTAGCCACAGGTACCTTCCAAAGGCCAGCTGGGAATACCATGGGGATCTCACAATCATCAGCATCTAGGGTACTCCACCAGTTCCTGGATTCCATGTCAGCACATGCCGGTGAGCACATATATTTCCTCAACACCCATGAATTGTTTACCAGCAATATGCATCTCATCCACCAAATAGCAAAATACCCTGAGGTAGTGGGTGCTATAGACTGCATGCACATACACATCAAAGCACCACCTGGTGAGCGGGATAGGGTCTACATAAACAGCAAGGGCTTCCCCTCCATCAACTGCCAAGTCATGTGCAATGCCCAGGGCATTATAATGAACATGTGTGCTGGCAGCCCTGGAAGCTATCACGACTCCTACATCTGGCATATGACACAGCTGTACCAGAGATTTGCCAGTGGGGACATCCCATATGGCCACCTAGTGGGGGATGCAGGTTACACACTGGAGCCGTGGCTGAAGACACCCATCAGAAATGCACACAGACCAGAACAAGAACTCCATAATGAGGCACATGCACAAATGAGAATCATAATAGAGCATGTGTTTGGGATGCTCAAGTCACGGTTCTGGTGCCTGGACTTATCTGGTGGAGCCTTGCAGTACTCTCTAGCTACATGTACACAAATTTTCATTGTATGTGCCATGCTAAACAATATGATCCTGTGGAAACAGCTGCAGCAGGAACAACATGGGGCAGGGCCACACAGCCCCTCACCATTGCCAAGGCCAGCACAGACACAGAGTGACTCAGAGGAGGAACAACCTGAGCCTGCCCATGTAGGCAGAAGGAGGCATGCCCAGTATGCCCAGATGTTGGCAAAGAGGCAACTCATAGCACATTCACTGACATGATAGGAACCCAGGGAATGACACCTCTCTCTGAATCACACATACAGTAAAAGGGATGTCAAACATGACACTACCTGTGCTTTACCATGTATAGGGAGTGTACTATGTGCATCTGACATAGGCAGCCCCCCAGCACCATCATCAATACTGGCACTGCCACAAGTAACTCACTCTTGCTATCAATTGTTGAATGGAGTAGTATGTTCTGCTAGTTGTAGCGATGGTATGGATGTGAGCATGCAAGGGAATCAGGTGGCTGAATGGGATGGCAGCAGATAGTGGACACCAATATGGGCAGCATGGAATCCATAACAAATACTGGTGTCAACTAAGTAGGCAGTACTAGACAAGGTGACAAATCCCACTGCAGTACATGTGGTGGCCCAAATGTGTGTCCATAGCATGTCAGTGAGGTTCACATACCAAACAACAGCCTCAGCCAGCAGGAAAGGTGTAGATGACCATAAAGAAAGGCTGTGCCAAGGCCTCCAATTAATGGCAATGGATAACAGCCCCCCTCCAGACCTACACAGACTACAACAGGTCAGGCAGTTTTATGTTAGTTCTGTAGGGTATGTAGTCTGAAAGTGAAATGCAGGTCACTAAAACCTAAGATCTGTACTCTACTGATATGCATCTTGTCTGCAGGATAGTTCAAAATGCAAAACAAAATGGAAGCCAAGAGAGTACCTGAAATACCAGTACAGTCATAACAAATGGTTACAGTTGTCAGGTGTGCCCCCCCCCCACAATTCTATGTAGAAATGCAGTAACATGTATAAGTGGGTTTGATAACAGTGGAGCACCGATTACCTGAGCTATCCCAATTTACAGGATAGATTGTTGCATGTGTACAATATGCAGGGCTCTGTATGTTAGGTTGTTGTGTGTTGTACATTGTGTGGAAGTGATCAGCATGTAGGAATGGAGGGTTGTGTCCCGGTGGCCTATGGCCAGTACTGTCAATGACAGGGCCATGTTCTGACAACTGCAGTGCCAACCACAATGCATCCCAGCAAGACCCAATTCAGCAGTCATCCATACTCATTGTTCAGATGTCAATATCTGTCACCATCTGAAAGATGGACATGCCATGAACGTGGGCCCAAACATACACACTGTACACAGGTGGAAGTACCCTAGACAGAGTACATAAAATGTAACTGTCAACTGCACACACGTTTGGAATTGTACATACAGGTTAGCAGCACATTAGTTGTCTGTGTAGTATGGAATACTGATGTAGTCTGGCCAATCACTGGCAGGCCACAAAAGGCACAGTTATGAAGTAATGAGATAATGCATATATCCCCACATGAGGCAGCATAAGGGGAATGTCCCAGGTATATCTGTGAGTCAGCTGCAAGAAAACTCCATATCACACATGCACTCAGCTCACTGCACCATCATCCACAGATTTATCACAGCTCATATCCCTGCTGTTGGGAATGAGTACAGTATGCCCCCCTCTTCTATATGGGAATACCCACAAAATCCAGCATGCTGAAGAGGTGTCCTATGCAGGTGTGTCACTAGCTGTAAGCAGCACCCTGCCAGCATCCAGACCAATGGATTAATATGGACAAGAACTATTGCCATTATCACCTCGCACACTTATCCTGTCACCCCAGGGGAATCCAGTGACTCACAGCCTGGGACTGTAGGAGTGACAGAATGCACTGGCCTGCTACATATGGCCTGCATCACTACCAAATGCCCTATAGTCCTCTGTTAAAGGCTGTGCCTCATCCGTACTGCCAATGCATGTTATCTCATGGGGTCCCAACTAACAATATAACACAGTCCACAGAACACAAATGCAAGGCTATGTCAACAAATCCCAGTAGCATGCCCACCATGTCCTCCTGCATGAATTGTAAGCCAACCCCTAAATAATGCTGGGATGAAGGGGCAGCTATAGGGATACTTTGCAGATATCACTCACATAATGTTAAGAAGAGGATAGAATAACAGAGTGGGGGTGTAGAAGCATGGACACTATAGAGTGTGCGAAGTCTGAAACTCTGATGTGTGCCCATACTACCCCTGCCTGCAAACCCAGTAATAGGTGGCGACAAACCCGCTCATAAACCACAATGTGAAGGGGAACTGACCAGATATATGAGCCCTGCCTCTGGGTAACCTGGGTGAATCTGTACAGCTGAGAGTTATGGCCACAGTAGGATATGGCCGTTCTGTTATGTCGATAGATGTACAAGCAGGGGATCCTCAGCCACCACAGTACCAAGGTGCTGGACCATTTACACAGATCCGTCAGCAAGTGTCTGCAGCTACCCCTCCAGAATGGCATGAGTGTGCAAGAATATGTAGGCTGCAGACCACAATATGGGACACAGCTTCATTCATTTTGTATTTCCCAAGAAATAACTGTGAGCAAATAAGTATATCTGTTGGTAGTTGATGACATAATACATCACAGTGTAAAACAGTACATGTCTGAATATCTCTGCTAACACCAATGATGTAACACAAGCAGCACAGACAGCAATAGTTACAGTATCTCACTATCTTTCGTCCATTGTAACTCCATATTGTCAACCTATCTACAGATATCCTTCAGAAATAGGTTGCTAGCTGTAGGTGTAGAACACAAAATCCTGCACTGGTGTACAACCTACCTGGAATGGATTCACACACTCAATACAGAAGGTCATACTAGGCATGCTCCTACACTTAGAGAAATGAAGCCCATGTCTGACAACAACAGTGGGCTATACATATCTGTCAGTCGCAGATGTCTGTGCACACACACCACATTGCACACTATTCATGCTTTGCACACACATCGAATAGGAATACTCGCACATATCCATGGCTAACACACTATAATAAGTCAAACATACACACAATGAGATGTGGGGAAGAGAGAGGGGCAGACAGTGAGAAAGAGATTGCCATCATGAGGCCTGTCCCACCCATCACACATCCAATTAGCCAATATCACATGATGTGCCAATGTCAATCACTGTAGACATCTGCTTTTTGTAGCCCTCAGTCCTATAGTGTCTGTGATGCTTGTGATAACTGTGTAACATGATAGTACATATCAACATTCATCTAGCATTTGTAAACCCAGTCCTGTCAAATGTAAAGTTGTGTGTGACTGAGTGTTGTGTGTGTGTTTCCAGATGAATGGTTTATAGCCCATTCACACACAATGCACTTCCCATAGCCCATGTTAGCACTCATGCTGATGTCAGTCACCTTGACATAACCATCTGGCCAGTTATCAGCCCCATAATCTCCGTGGCATGTGTGATAACTGTGTAATGATATAGTGTAACATATTCATTAGGCAGGATTTCTAATCCCAGACATGGCAACTGTGTGTGTGTGTGTGTGTGTATGTGTGTGTGTGTGTGTGTGTGTGTGTGTGTGTGTGTGTGTGTGTGTGTGTGTGTGTGTGTGTGTGTGTAGAGATTAATGACTTTGAGGCCATTCACAGTTACTACACCTCCCATTGCCCTACTTTAGCAAGCCTGCTGATGTCAGTCACCTTGAAATACCCCTTTGGACAAGGGCTAGCCATATAAGCTCCATAGCTTGTGTGATAATTGTGTAATGCTATAGTGTAACATACTAGTTAGGTAAGAATTCTTATCCCAGACATGGCAACTGTAAAACTGTGGGTATGCATAGAGATTATTGATTTTGAGGCCATTCATAGTCACTACACCTCCCCATTGCCCTACTGTAGCAAGCCTGCTGATTCAGTCACCTTGAAATACCCCTTTGGACAAAAACCAGCCTTATAAGCTCCATGGTGCATGCCCTAAATGTGGAACAATGTAATAGCAGTAATTCCATAAGTATGGGTTTGAATCTCATCTGTGGCAAGTGTTTGTGTGTGTATGTATGTGTGTACCTCAAAGATTCTAGCCCCATTTACAGCCAATACACATCTCAGAGCCTGACGTTAGCAGTCCTGCAGATATCATCCATCTCATAAGTACCTGTTGCCAGCCCTAAGCCATGTCAGGTCAGTGGTGCATGTGGTAAATGCATAATGTAATTGTCCATAAAAATTGTTAGCTAGAGGTTTGAACCTCACCCATGGCAAATGTAAATGTGTGATTAGGGTAAAATTATTTTTGGGATCTGTCATGCACTACATCATCCAATGCCAGTATTTACAAGGGCTGGTGATGTTCCTCACCTTAGAAGTACCTTGGGACAACATCCATCCAATAATCTCTGTGGTGCGTGCGATAAATGCAGTCCCTTGTAGTAGCAATACATAGCTAAGTAGGGGTTTGAATTTCAGTACTGGCAAGTGTGTGTGTGTGTGTGTGTATCATCAATATCCTGTGTGGAGGTTGTTGTGATATATTGAGGACCTACTATATATCACAATGTACACCTTACAAGGACAACAGATGTCAAACATCAGAGAGGCTGGTCTAGACAATGCATAGCCCTACATGTGACATTATGGATCGGTGAAAAATATAGGCAACCCTTGTATTACTCAGAAAACACTCTCCACCCATGTCTCATACACAAACACACTTGGCTAGGCAACAACCACTATATCGGTAGTTCCCTACATATTGCCTCAGAGATAGTAACCATGATGTGATTGCAGTGGACTACATGCCTGTTGACCACAACAGTGCCACTGACATCAGAAAGTACTGTGATGTGTAACATCTCCTGACTGTGTGTTATCCAGCGGGTAAAAGGACATGGCACCCTGTTCCATCCCTACAGTAGGCAAATAAATGCTTACAGTGGTCCTTTTGCCATGTTCCCCACTGGACACCTGTAATAACTGTAGAGTCTGCAAATGTAACCCACAAAAGGAATACCATGCCTTATACACATGCCCTGTATGGACAGACACCAATAACTCCACTGAATACCTGTATCATGCTGTCAATGTAGGTGCAAGCATAACCTCAGTTCCATAGCCAGGTCTCCCCAAATGAGGTCAGGAATGCTACATCAGAAGATAACAATCTGTACACACAATATGGCCCAGTGACCTCAAGTCCACTTCCACATGTCAAAGAACATGCGTGTGGGGCATGTGTACAACCCAGACACTGTCCATGTTATAGAATATAGATCACATACATGGGAAGCAGTGCACATCACTGGCCACCCGCAATAGTAACCCATATGAGTGGATGGTGAACACAATACCCACCTGTGGGGACCACTCCAGGGACTAAACCCCTGAGCCACACTGGAGACCATTGTCATGTGGCCTGATGCCAAGGTATTCCCTATGTCTAGCCTTGTACAGCCATCAGGCCCATTCACCTACTACACACCTGCAAAACAATGAACTTATGCATCTCAGTACTGGCAAGTGTGTGTGGCAAGTGTGTGTGTGTGTGTGCGTGTGTGTGTGTGTGTGTGTGTGTGTGTGTGTGTGTGTGTGTGTGTGTGTGTGTGTGTGTGTGTGTGTGTGTCTGTGTGTGTGTGTGTGTCTGTGTTTAGATTAATGATGTTGAAGCCATTCATAATCACTAGACCTCCCATTGGCCTAATTCAGCACGCCTGCTGATGTCATTCACCTTGAAATAACCCTTTGGCCATATATCAGCCATATAAGCTCTGTGGCGCTTGTGATAACTGAGTAATACTGTAGTGTAGCAAACTATTTACATTTACAAATATTATAGGTTGCTATACACTTTTAACACACTGTGATCCTTCTTTATAGTTTTACGTTATATGCCAGCTTTCATGGTATATTATACATGACCTAGGTTCACACATTGGTGTATCCTTATACCTCAACAATTTTTGTTTGCCATGCAATAGAATAGTATATATTTGCATGGCTTGATTGCATGAGTTCTTGTAAAGAATATATACATCTGCGTATATATTGATATGTGCATGGTATCTTTTACTGTAATAGTTCTATTATTAGATCTGTGCATAATTTCAAGCAGTTCTATTGAAAATGTTATTGATTGAGATATGTACCGTGAAATTAGATAAGTACGTCAAACAATGAATATGATTACATACTCTAAGCATATGTTGATGCGATATTTTAATGTGATGCATTTCTAACAATATTGAATTCTACTAACTCTGACACCTCTATATTTGATGCTTATCGTGTAGTCTGTTGATATTAGACATGTGTAAATATAGCTTTACTATTTTATATCATTTTATTGCTTCAATATATCTTTAAGATAATTGAACATGCTGACGTAAGCAGCGGAACAATTTTAATTTATTTTTACTATGGTTTGCCATCTCTCATGATGTATGGTCCTTCTGTTTGGCCAACACATTTTTTGGCCAAACAGTAAATAATGATTTTTTGGGGTCATCACTAAAGGGTAAAAATGTTATGCTGAAGCTCTTAATCAACGCGCCTGCTCATATTGATTGGTTTAGCAGACGCTGTTTCCGATCCGCAGTGACACACGGATTGTTTAAATTTTACTACTTGGATTTATAAATGATGCACAGGGTAATCTTTTTGAGAGTGTGCATGATTCATGACCTATATTATGTTTTTTATAAATGATTTTTTATAAATGCTTATATAAATGATTTTTATAAACCTTGTTGGTGACTGACTTTGACTCTGGTGAACAGATTGGCAGCTGTATTTACATATTTGAATATGGGTGTTATAAGATACTTTGAACCTGTTTCTTTAAATTGTAGAATGCTTATTGTTTTAATTGCATTATTATTGTTTTATTAATTGTTTAATTGATATATTTTTCTTGTATATAAGTAGAGAGATTTCTCTTGTCTAATTGTAACCTGATGAAGCGCACCTGTGTGTGCGTGAAAGCGCTCGTTCCACATTAAAACGTTTCTATTTTTCATGGTGGTTCCTTGCAGTTTTTTCTATCTTCAGTAGTGTAGCAAACTAGTTAGGTAGGGATTTTAATCTTGATCCTGCCAACTGTGATGATGTGTGTGTTTCCCTGACAAAGTGTGTGTGTGTTTCTGTTAACACCGGCTTTTGTGGACATTCACATGTACTACATTTTCCTTATCCCTTCTTTAGCACTGTTGCTGATGTCACTCACCTTCAAAGATACCTTGTACAGTTATCCAACATGTAAGCTCTGTGGCATGTGCAACAACTGCATAACACTGTAATAGCACTACATAGTCAAGTAGAGGTTTGAAACTCAGTATTGGAAAGTGTGTGTGTGTCATCAGTATCCTGTGTGGGTGTTGGGATGTGTACTGATAAGATCTATTGCAGTGTGGGTTTTGCTACATCATTATATTGAGGACTTATATGTCCCATTGTCCACATTAAAAGGCAAACAGCTTTCAAACACTGTAGAGGTTATTGTATACAATCCTCAGCCATAAATGTGTACAGCCATGTGAAATTACTATGTGATAGTATGGATTAGTAAACAATACAGGCAACTGTTATAATACCCAGATATCACTCTCCACCCATGGATCATACACAAACATGCTTGGCTCTTACTCTCTTACACCCATCCTTTCTTACTTTGTTTCTCTCTCTCTCTCTCTCTCTCTCTCTCTTCCTCTCTGGTGGATGTGGAAAAGCACATCTGTTTTGAATAGGCAGCAGCTTGAGTTTTGTAAGGAATGCTCATGATTAGTTGATGGCCTGTGCAGAAGGTAGTTGGAAATACCTCTTACAACATACACTGTAGAGACAGGCCAACAAACAGGAGGGGGATGTTCCAGACATGGAGACAGAATGTAAGTATTGCTATTCTACATTTGAAGTAATGTTGGTTTAATAGGGTTTGTGTGGATATGGCTGTTCTAAATGATTTCAAGTCTGGCATGACAGTGTTATGTGGTTGAGGAAACTCTCATCTGCAGGGCTATCTGTAGACTGTCCAGAGTTTGGAGTCTTGCGTGTGTTGTGTTACTCACGCATTGTCTATCTTTAGATATGCAGTAGCATACTCTGATGATTACAGTCAGTACACATGGTGACATCCATGTGAGTTACTGACTTCATATCCCTCAGAAGATATATGTCACAACAAGCCCTGTTACACCAGGAAATTTCTTATTTTATCACAGCAATATGTCAATATTGGCTCTGTGTTTGTGCCTTTGTCCCCCAAGTCTGTCACCCTTTGTCCATATGTCATGCAGTAAGAGGTGCATATGTACAGTACATCATTATTTACTGACATCATACCTGATAACAAGCCAGTGAGATATCAGACTGCTAGACATGTTATGTATAGTAGGCCTTATATTTGAGGACAAAACATGGACATTCTGTTGTAGTGTGTACAGTAGTGAGGCCTGTATACTTATGGTGATTGTTGACAGAGTGTGTATTGTGAAAATGTTACTTGTCCTGTATACAGACTGTGGTAGATGTCATTGTTCTTGGTCCTGTTCTATCTGATGTTGCATGCTGCTCCAGTTTATGGTACCCTATCAACCTACATGTTTGTAGGGCCAGACAGACACATGTCCCATACCACAGTCAGGCATCAGACTACATTGTGTATTGGCCCAGTATATGTAGGGTTACTGTGTGAGTGGCTCATATGAGGGTGATTTTGTTCATACAGTCCATATACTGTAATATTACTTAGGCTTACCATAATGTGACTGTGTCCAGATTTGTTGTGGGTATGCACTTTCACACTGGTGTCTGTTACTCTGTGCTGTTACATGCCTGTAGTGACTGCTATATTTGCAAGTACATGTGTATTCCCCCATAGGAAACTTGGGTCAGTGTTGTGGCAGTCTGCCTGTAGTTTGCACAGTGCTTTGTGACATGCCTAGCAGCTCAGTGTATTTACCTAGTGTGATGTAATGTCCAGATATTTGTCAGATGTACTGTTGCCTGGCCACCATAACTGTTGTGTAGTTCTGAAAAAGCAATGGGATGGTGTAAAGATGTATGTCACTAACTAATGTGAAGTATGTTGCCTTGGGACCTCTGCTCCTCTGGTTAATATGTATTAGGACAGACAGGAGTGTGTGAATTCATCAACTGTGTGAGCTTATCTATTCCAGTATTTTTGTGATATCCCCATTTACATGGCTGTAAACATCCACTTTGTCAGGCTTAGTCCACACGTCTTGCAGTAAGGAGTTCTGTGTATACCTCTGCACTGACCAGATTGTGTCAGACTGTCCACGTTTATTGGTCATATCTCTGCAGTATTCCACAGGATCATTACTGTGATTTGTGTGGTACTTCACTATGATGATCTTATGATGTCTGGATATAGCACTTCAAAACTCTGGAATATTCAGCTATTCAGCCCTTTAGTAGACAAGAGAACAAAAAAAACAAAATACAATGCCACACTGAGGAAATTAAGTAAAGCGCTTTTCATCTGGTGCAATGACCAAACTTCTTCAGACAACAAACAGCAGGCACAAAAAACAGTTAGGTTTATAACCACACTAGAGAACTCACCCCTACACCCCATAATTACACAATTAACCAATACAACACAAAAGCAAAAGCAATTAATTATGTACATGAATTGCAGCTTAAAGATTTAAGGTAAAATTAATTAAATTCATTGCTGTTACTAAAAGCAACAAACACATCTAATGTCATAAATTAAGTACTATAAGATTTAGAATAGGAACTACTAAAAAGGTATAACATCCTGTTTAACATAATACATAAACATCAAAAGATGTTATTGTTGTTGAATACTCTGTCCCTCAATGTTAAATATACTTAGAATAAAGAACTTCTATTATTCAGCCATTCCTCTACTGTAAAACTTTGTTACCTTAAGGGATAGTGTGTCTATACATAAGGGCTCTATCATGTTTGTCATACTAACATAAAGTCACTGGTAGCAAAATGACAGTGAATATATATATATATATATATATATATATATATATATATATACATATACATATATATATATATATATATATATATATATATATATATATATATATATATATATATATATATATATATATATATACATATATATACATATATATATATATATATATATATATATATATATATATATATAAACATCTAAATTCTCACTGGCTATGCCCCTGCAGCAATCCTGACTAATCTTCTTCCTCTCTTCTTCTTCTATTTCTAATTACA